>NW_024884364.1:37815603-37832812 GCF_019232065.1 Centrocercus urophasianus | reverse complement strand
TGAAGATTTGTTCCCTTCTCCAAACATACAGGTGTTCTCACCATTTGTATAGCTTGTATACACCAATACCTAAATGCATATGCATAGACAATTCATTTTCAATATTGATATTAAAGAAAAAAGAAAGTCAATTTAGAAAATTCTGTATTTCTTCTATACAACATTACACCAGTAAACAAGTTAATAATGTTAAATAAGATCTGAGGTGATGGGAATTTGAACTGAAAAGGGGCATGCAGAAATGGTTATTATGGTTATTTCTGCTTAAATTTGGCAAACATATTTGCTTTTTCTGATCTAAAGAAACTCCATACATTAAAATGTGATCCTTCACAGATGTACAGGAAGCAATTATACATATGGCTGCTCTCTGTGTGATTATCCACATTTACATGCACAAAAGAACAGTCATCTGCTAACAAGAATGCTTATCATTTGTCATTAACCTGCCTAAAAAGCTTGCACATTACACATGAGGAACAAAACTGACCTTGTAAATTTGAGGAACCAGCTCTAGGTGATTAAGAATAAATTTGGTTCAGAATTAGGTATGAGCCTGACCTGCTTGAACTCCGAACTGGGCAAAAGCTGGGTAGCCTATTTTCTGCAACACCCACCTTGAAACATTACGTTTTGCTTCTCAGACTTACCAAACTGCAAACATTAGTCTTGACTCTGAGCTTGTCTGAAGGGTATGCAAGCTGACCTCCCATCCTCCTGCAAAAGACCTGGAAATGATGTCAGATTGTGTGGTCTAGACATGATGCTAACTGCTCTTTTTTGGGTATTTTTCATTGAATCTGATTTAACATGAGACTTTTTTGTGTGTTTAGTATGCCAAATAAAGTTCACCACCACATTAATAGCATTGGAAATACCATGTGCCTATTGATATGCGTATTTTTGAATGCTATGCTGATATGTACCCAAGATTATGTTTGTTCTCCTAATGGCAACATGACAGATTTCAATTGGGATATTGGGCTAATTTATGAAAGGTGTCCTCCATTTTTCATATACACCTAGCAAACTTATGGAAAGATTTGTGGACATTATTAACCAATCCAGTGTGTGATGACCTTGATTTTATCTGGAACACTTCAATTTCTGTTACTCTAGTATGCAAAGTATTCTAGATAAGATCATTTAATTTTCTATCTCTGCACTGTATTGTCATTGCTTTCATATTTTGTATCATTAGAATGTTTAATAACTAAATAATATTTTTTGCATTTATTAATCAAAAGATTAAGTGTGATGAGATCAATAATGGCCACTTAAAAAGTTTCATTAGTGATCATTTTCCAAATTAATAATTTTTTCTAACATAACTCTTTGTTTCCACAAAAACAGTAGATTCCATTAATACTGTGTCAAATGCATTTTTTTCCCTGAGAAATATTCTTAATCTTTTCCTGTAGATGAAAAGAAGCCTTTTCTCCATTCTTTGGAAATACTCATATTCACTATTGCATCTGGTTAACACTGTCCCAAGAGTAGCAAACATATTTGCATGATCAGTGTTGGGGGGTGGTGATAGTGATGGTGGTCTTAGTTAATGTTTGGATCACACATAAACATAATCAGTAAAAAAAGCCACCACCACAAAAACCCTTCCAATCCATGTAAGAGTGTGAGGAATAGAAGACATATGAATGAACACTCTAAAAATTCCCATTTTATTTTTGCAGTACCTCATAAATTCATGATGGTTAATCATGATGGTTAATTTGTTACCTGTGCAGTCACAAATGAGACAAGATTAAAAAAAGAATTTTTGGAACAAAATCAGTATTTTCCTATATACTTTATTCAAATATGACATACCATACTCTGACTCCTTGCAAAAATCCACAAATCATTATTATTGCTCTTACAGTAATAAATCCCAAGAAAGCACCACGGGGAAAAAAAAAGAAAAAAAAAAAAAAAAAAAAAAAAAGAAAGAGAGGCTTAGCTATAGCAGGAACAAAGGCTAATAAGGTTTCCCCTTGTAGATCTGTTATTGTATTTTACCTTTAATCATGTCTCATATTATTCCTCTTTCTGGCTTCTCTCAAATTCAGAGAGACAAATCACCACAGACCTAAATCGGAGGCCCTCTAATAGATTTTTCTTGTGCTTTCTTGAAAATATGGAGTTCGGTCATTAAAAAAAAATAATGTGTTAATCTATTTTGCTGGCAAGTCCAACTGCAGACCTAAACTTGTGTCAGTGTTGAATATGTCACTCAGAATCTACATAGCTGATCTATTAATGTAATATATTGCCAGTTCAGGAAAAAAACATGGTAACTGACGCAGACACCAATCTGTATAGCATATAAATGCAAATGTTTTGCTCTTCCATCTTATACCAGCTCTAGTTGTTCTGTGATTTGATAAATGTAAGCTGATTCTTCTTACAGCTTAATTCTCTGTTGGACTCACTTCATTGACCTTTTCCATAAATTGATCATCTTTAACGGTAGTATGGCATTAATTGTTATACCCCTTTTTGCCCACTATATCCAGAAAACAAAACATTATAGAAGCACTAATTACTGCTTTCTAATTAAGACTGAACTGAGGATTTAGCCTCATTGTTATGTATAAAAAAAAACCAGCAAATGTGTTGCTGAGTGCAGAATGAACTTTCTGATCATTTCTATGTAAATCCATTAGTTTAGGAGTAAAAATAATTAAAAATATTGCTTTTAAGAAATTTAACACCTGCTGTCCTTCTCCTCTTATCACAGTATCACAGGAGAGATTTTTCAGCACTTCCCTCTTATTAAATCTCTCTAAAATCATATATAACCCTTAAAAATTTGTCACGGAGTTAACTAGATCAATCTATGTCTGTGACAGGGGGGCAGTAGGCCCCTGGGCCCCCCCTGGCCCAACAAAATGGGAAGGGAAAGGAAAAAGGGATAGGGAGATGGGAGCTGGGCTCAAGGAAGGAAAAAAAAAACAAAACAGTGGCAACGATCTATGGAGGAAAACATATTTTATTAACAATGATATCAGAATTCAAGATAATACAATATCATACAATCTAATTGAAATTGAGACTAATACATCAAATAAAATAGGACAGAGAGAGAGTTCCTGAGACTGAGTCAAACCTGAAAATTTTGGTATGACTAGGAAAGCACCCTCCAGCACCCACTGCAAGGCAATAAGAGAGCGCCCCACCTGGAAGGGCCAGATCCCATAACTTCCACGATGCATAGAGACAGGTACCTGGAATTGGAGCATTAACACTTTAACTCACAGTGCACTAAGCGATGTTATGATATCGAATACTGAAAACCAAAAATCACAAAACCGTGGCAAAATCAAATATTTTTTTTCCTTTAATCCCCTTTCACTGTTGACTTATTTTATCCAGTAGCTGCACAAGATGTGTTCACCCCTGCTGCTTGTACCACAGTGACATTCTTTCCGTCTTTCAAAGACTAGAGAGCGTTGTGTTCCCGAAGGCCACTGAGCACCACCAGTCTGTGGACAATCACCAGGTCTTGCTGCAAAACTAGAACCCCTACGGACATGCTGGCTCCAAGTCTGGTGCAGGTGTTCCAGGGCCAGGGTAGGGCCCAGAGGAAGTCCTGGAATCTCTTTAGGCACTGGTATTGGTCTTGGTCAAAAGCCCCAGGATGGCTTCCTATGCTCTTCCTTCCCATGCTATATCTTTCCATGCTGTCAGACCCCAGTTCTGCGGCATCACAGATTTGGCCCTGGCAGAGTTTTCCACCTCTTCAAGAGTGTAAAAGATTCTTTAGCATACGGATGATTTTGCTCACCATGTACTTGAGCTGGTCTGATCACCTCTACTGCAGTGAGATGTACGAAAGCAGATATGGTTAGTTATCTGGGAGAGGAAAAAGCAAATAATCAAGGAAAGTTTTGGAAAAGAAGAATCTCAAGGTATTTACTGCTATATAGTATTGACAAAGACCTACTGGGAAGCTATATCTGCCAATCAAACTAATTGGATTTAGCAGCAAATGATGGATTGAAGATGTATGAAAATAACCATCAATGTGACTGAAAAAATGAAATGCCAAGGAAATTTACAATAGCAATCTTATCTAGTATATCAGCCTTCTGTCTGCCTAACTTGTGGCAGAAAGCATCAATTATAAATTTTGGGCTCTACTGACAAGACGGAAATATCAACCACATGTAGCCTGCAAGTCCTATTTTGAATAAATATAACAGCTGACATAATTTCGGGTAAAAGCTGCAAAATTATATATGTCAGAATTAGGTTTGTAGCCAATTTTTGTTCGTGTCAAAGAAAATATATCACATACAATTACATTAAAGTACTCTACCAATGAGATAATCTGTTTTCTCAATGGCTCAGAATTTTCTGAGTTTTCCTTTTACTTTTTTACCATGTGTTCTGAGAAAAGGATTATATTAGTATCACTATGAAACTAATTTTATTTTTAAAATAGTGATTATCAATTTTAATGTGGCAACTATTACACTTTTTTACATTGAGTTTCTTGTAGAGGTTCATTAGAGCAACTCTAATTGTTATGCTCTCTTTTAATCAGAAAATGGAAATGAGAGGTATCATTGTTTCTCTCAGAGAAAAATCGTAGCTCAATGATGGTCAAAGTGTTAGTTTGAGACAAATCGTTCGGTTAATGGTCTCTGTATACAAGCCAGTAGGCCTTATTTCTATGCTCTATGATTTCTTAGTAACAATTCTAGATCAGTACAGATTCTAACTCACTTTTACTGAGCTTCCAGCTCAGTATTATTTTCAATGTGCCTTCTGTATTATGACTAATCTAGCTTTTAGTTCCTATTTTTCTTGTCAGCATTGATTGATTTTTGACAGCACAAGAAGAATTTTTAGAGTTTCACTTAATTACCTCTGTATAACTAAAAGTTCAAGCAAGTATTTCGGGTATACATTTCCTAGAAAAACTCCCAAAGTCCCAATTCTTATTAGTTTTATTTCTTTATGTATTTGTTTATTTTTCCAGTGTCTTTTCTCTTCCAACGCAAAAGAAATCTTCTAAATGACTGGGTACAGTAAGCTGTTCACTGAATAGTCATCACACAAAACATTTCTGAATAAACATGTTGTTTCTTGCTGGAGAAGATTTAAAATTGATTTTCATATTTTGCCAGGAACTTAATATGTTTGCTTTCACTGAATTTAATAATTTTACAGAGGTTACATGCCAGTTCACAAATTGAAGTTGCTGGTGTTCTTTTTTTTTTTTTTTTTTAATTAATATTTTCCTTAGCAATATGTTCAAGAAGCTATTATTTTATATACTTATATGTAACTGGAAATACAGTCGTGCATACTATCATGTAGTCAAAGTCAATACTGTATGAATACATATGATACCTAGATACTATGCATATTATATGCATATGTTTATATACTGTACTAGACACACATTCATGTATTATTTATTTTACAGTTATTTGTCTTATATATAGTATACACACACTGGTGTGGTCGCTCCAAAAATGATGCATTCTATTTATTTCAGTGGAAATGACAACAACTACAAAGAGCACAGTAGTACTATCTTGTAGAGTAACTTCTCATCTACAAAACGCTATTTTTCACTATTTTAGTCACCACCATTAGCTATGCTTCCGTTCCAGTCTCCAATTTGGAATTCTGTGTATGGCTTTGCACTCTTAAAGCAACAGCACCAAAGATGATATGTACTGATTTTGACAGGGATAGTTTTCTATGTAATACTTGTATGGTGCTATGATTTGGATATGTAATGAAAACAGTGTTGACAATACACCAGTGTTTTAGTTGCTGCTTAGCTATGCTTGCATGGAGCCAAGGGCTTTTTCACTTTTCATGCTTCCCAGCCAGTGAGGAAGCTGAGGGTACACAAGAAGCTGGGAGGGGCCAAAACCAGAACAGCTGACCCAAACAGATCAAAATGTTATTCAGTACCATATGACTCCCAGCTCAGCAGAAGGGAAACAGAAGGGAAAGGAGGGGCATTTGTTATGGCATTTATTATTTGTTGTGGCATTTGTTTTCCCAAGAAAACATATATTGGGAAGTGGTTACAGCACCAAGCCTGCTGGACTTCAAGAAGAATTTGGACAACACAGTCAGAAATGTGACTTGATTTTTTAGTATTTCTGTATGGAGGCAAGAGATGGACTTTATATTTCTTATGGGTCTCTTTCGTCTCAGAATGTTCTTTTGTTTTCTGATTATGTGTGATGAAGCCTTGCTTTCCTGGAAATAACTGAACAACTTCCTGCTGATGGGAGGTAGTGAATCAATTATTGATTGTGTACACAGCTTTTGCTTTCCCTGTTAAACTGTATTTCTCCAAGCCCACATTTTCTTATCTTTACCTCTCAGATTCTCTCCTTCTTTCTCCAGGTGGGGAGGGAGGAGGCATGAGTGAGCTGCTGTGTGGTGCTCAGGTGCCTACCAGTGTTAAACCACAACAAAATAACATTCTGCAGGTGGTAATATATTTATTGATTATAATATGTACATAGTATTTGAATGTCACAATTTATATAGTCATTGCTGACCATATCACCAACTGGCAGCAAATGAAATGCTACAAGGAGGAGAAAAATAGTAAAGACCGGAAGGGTGCTGCATCAACTGAAATGACACTCTAATGGCACCTGAATGGTGAGCTGTGATTGCCTGTGTCAGACTCACAGTTCAGTTAATGGATATGAATGCTGAAATATCAGTAGTGAATGCTTCAAGAAGATAATTCTAGGCCATGGGCTACGTTGTCACCAAAATTACTGCCAGGTCAGCTGCTGCTGTGTAACGTGTCAGGATAGTCAAATGTCAAAGGCAGACATAAATGAGCAGCTATTCTTGCAGTTGTCTCTGCTCTTTTTCTTCTCCACGTGGCCTGAAAGAATTTAAGCACATGTTCTACTCAACTTGGAATGAGTTCATCTAAATTTTTCTTGTCATGCATCAGACAATTTTTCCCTTTCATGAACAGACAGATTTTGGATCTGCAATAAGATCAGAAAGAGACACAGTAAACCACAGGCAAACGTGCTTTATATTTAATGAGATAGATGGTCTTAATTACCATATCTTGTTTCTTATTCACTGTACTTTCTACTTACCCTGCTAGACACCTCATGTATTTCTATGGAAAAAAAATTGAAATTTTTTAGTTTTATTTTTTAGATCTTTATTTCAATAAAGAACTTTAAAAAATTTTTATAGGAAGGAAGCCAGTATGGTTCAAAAGCTTTTCAAAGAAAGAATTGAAAAAAATGGCACTGAATTGAAAATATATGCTACTGTTACTGAAGGTTTAAACATGAGTTCAAACAGATTCTTCTGATTCAGTGGTCATACTACTTAAGATTTTGACTAACATCTTGATGTAGCAGAGTTTGATCATGGTAAGAATGTTTTGTTGTTTTTTTTTTTTTCTCCACTATACAGTCTGAAGTTTTGCATGGATTTGTAAACTAAAGGTTGCAGAACAGTAACTTCACTAGTAGTTTCAGGAAAGGAATTTCCAGGCTGCATTTGTCTGTATGTGTCTGTATTTTATATAACATTGGTTTTGCCAAAGCATTTTGACTAAGTCTAGCCTACAAAAAATACTATTAGAACTGTATTCATTAACATCAGTTTGTAAGTCTTCAGTGGTAAGCATTAAAAAAACCAGCATAAGTTCCTAGATATGGCATGGTTCTACTCCAATGACAACTGAAGCTGGTTGTGATTTGCAAGTACTCTGTGGTATCTTGGTTCTTCTGGTTACAATTAACTCATCATTGGCTGATTTAGGAAAAAAAAAAAGCAAAAAAAAAAAACAAAAACGAGAAAGCAAACAAACAAAAAACCCCAAAGCATTTAATATATTAATTTAAATATATAAATTTTAAAAGATGTATAATTTTCAAATAATAACAAATATAAAATTCCTTTAATAGGTTATCTAGCTAGTCTATTATGAGAATAAGAACTGTGCAATAGCCATTAAAGACCTGTTTCAAGCAAATTCATAGATAATTTGCAAAGGAAATGTATTTCTGACTATGGTTTTAATTTTGGCCTTGTTTTTTATGAAAACTAATGCTATTTTTTTTTTTCCTTGAAGTGAATTTAATGAATGCAAAATTAGATAAGTCCTGTTTTTTTGTTTGCTTGTTTTGTGGTAAAATATTTGATGGTTTACCTTTCCATTTGCTTCTTGTATATTTGTATTCAACTATAAGCAAAGATGTGCCTTATTTCATCAGAGTGAACGAAGAGTAAAATATTTCTACTTGTTAGCTTTATAATTGCAAAATTTATGCTAGCTGTGGAAGGGATCTCTGAAAAGTAAATATTTCGGAAGTCTTCAATGCCAGAAATTCGCATCAGATATTGATTAAAATATTTGCAATGTTGCATCAGGAATCTTCACGCCTACTTTTTCAAGTCTTGAAATTTCTTCTTTTCATCAATAAGAGTTGGATGCTGTGGTATTTCCCAGTGTGCCACATAACTGCAGAAATGAAGATATCACCTCTCCTAATATTTGCTTTAAAAATGAATGCACAAACTGAAATTAGAATCAAAGTAGAAAAAAAAAAATAAAACAAGCTTGATGAACGTGGAAAAGGGAAGGGAGAAATGAAAGAAGTGATGAAAAGGAAGCTGTAAAAAGTCTCCTACAATTTAGATAAGGACAGTTCAGGAATTCTTCTATTCTTATTTGAGTTTCTGTTAATTTTACTGTCACTTACAGATGTGCAGAACAGAGCTTGAGATAGATATAGGTATATTCCTGAGACACAATCCTTCAGGTAAAAAAATTAAGGAAACAGATATTCTGAGTCTTTTCCTTATGTTTGTTATTAATTAGTTATTAACTTATGGTTGTGACCTCCCCCACATTTATTGTAACATGTTTTACATAACTCATCTTCATTTTGAATTAGTTTAACACAATAATTTGGAAGGACCAGAGCTCCAACCAGAGCTCTGCTCTATTATAGTTCAGTAGTATTCAGTATTTCATAGCTTTTGTTTTCAGAAGTTTTCTTCAGAAGGGGAAGATGAGAACTCAGGGAATCAAGTAGAATATAGAAGCTCAGCTTCAAGTCAGTCAGAAAAATCCACTAAGTAACACTGTAGTTGTTATTTCTGAACGTTGGAGGACTCTTCATTAGATTAACAAAATAATAACAAGAGGCAAAAGCTGAGAAAATACTCATGGTTACTGCTCTTACTACATAGTTAAACACAGAAGGTTTGTCTGGTTATGTGCAGCTCAGAATCTGGAAAACACACTTTGAAGCCGATTGACTTCTTCTCAATTCTTGGCATTTTATTGATGATCAGATATAATATAGCCATCTGAACTCGCTGTCTGAACTGAGAATATCAGGATTCTTTCTGGATCTGATCATTTTTTGCTTGTGGCACCCATTGTGTCACAATGACTTGACTCTCCAGCAGATCTAGCAGATTCCAGCCTTTCACCTTATTATTACAGATGGTTTTTATGGCACTATGGAGTTATATTGTGAAGTAAGTTCTTCTCTACTGTATTTTACACATGCATAAAATGAGAAACGTGCAAATTCCAGCCAATTAATGTTGAACATAGCAGTAATACTTTGAAAATTTAGTTTAATGGCTGCAGTCACTTGAAAAATAGCATTTTTGTTTCACAGTGTAGAAAATTGTTGAGCAACTGTCGAGGACAGTGAAAAAGTTACGTGTATTTAATTATGAATCTTCAAGTTTGATAAATCCATACTTTAGTTTTGATTGATTGATTGATTTTTTCCGTAGACAACACATTGTAAATTGTCTGGGTAATTCTAGATCTGACACTTTTTCATTACATAGCTTTTCTTTTATGGTGTACTTTGCAATTGCTCATGCTCAGCCTTGGAAATGGGAGACATTGGGAGAGAGCAAATAAAAATAAGCTAGGAAATTAAGGTTGTCTTTTATGGCTTTTAAAATACATGTAATAGAATTTCTATCTTTCAGATAGACAACTAGACAGATGATATTTCAGTAAGAGGAAAAATTCCCCCAAATGCTACATTTGAAGCATCATCTAAGGGAATTAGAAGTTGGATGTAGAGCAGTTAACTGAACAGTGATTCACCACATCAAAATTTGACTCTTAGAGAGGCTAGTGTATATATTTTAGAAGAAGGCCTTATGGTGAGAGTGCTGAAGGGCATTATTTTCATGAACTTGTAGTCCTTTTTCACTTCTTTCTGAGATGAATTTGTACCCAAAACCTTGATGTGTACTATTTTATTGATTAGTTGAAGGTCAATTTAATTATTGTTCAATTTGTCTTTAAAACAAAATTCCAGCTTTGAATTCTTTCATTGACCTCGTGTTCTTGATTTTTTTTCTTTCCCGCCGGCTTTACCATGTGAAATTTCTGACAGTTATTCCACACTTTTTGAAGAGGCAAAACCTAAGGAATTAGATGCGTTTCACTGGTGAGTTCAAATGCTAAAACTTCTTCTGCCAGTGGTAAAGCAGTTAGGCTCACAAGTGACTCAAGAGTGCAGCAAAATAAGATTCTAAGTAAGGTGAATGGAATTGCTTATTGAAGTAGTTACTCAGGTAGAAGAATAAGGATCAAACACTGTCCCATAATGAAGCATACCAGGCTACATTTCTGACTAGATAATAAGCTTTCAGAAGTGATTTATGCTTTTTCAATGGACTTTTTTATATTCTACTGCCTGGGCTGATGTGTATGAGACAGCTTTAATAAAATGGAAAACGGAAGGATATGATCTCGGTTGCTTTTGATCACTCCTTAAAGGGTACTGAAATACATATTCATAATGAGGGAGTTGTTAATTTGTCTTGCAACTGTACAGTGCCTATCTTTGCTCTTAAAAATAAGTAGAAATATGTATGTTACAGTAGCTGGTGAAATCAGGAACACCATGAAAAAAAAACAAGTTGATAGACATAAATTATCCATGCTTCAGTGAGTTTCCTAATATCTAATATTGATAAAACTCAGGACAGCAGCATATAAGAAGAAAATCCAGGTTAACAGCTAGAACTTTCTTCTTCATTTTTTTGTCACCTTTTTACTTTCTGAAGTACATTTATTTTGAAACATTCTCAACCAAATAGTCTTTTTACTCCTTGAGATGGTCTGTGCTCCTGTATTAATTTCTTTTCTTGTCTATGGTTCAGACCCTGATTTTATTCTGTTTTAAAACTTTTCCTAGTAATTTGGAATAATAATAAATTTTCTTCCTCTGCCTCTCAATATATTGCTTTTTTTTCTATGTTCAACTAATTATTATGCAATTACGCTTACTTTGCCTTATTCTTCATACCTTATTTCATCATGAAATATGTTGAACACATTGATAGTCTGCTTTCTTGAACTCGCTGTTCTGGAGGTTTGCAAATTTAGTTTTCACAGTTTTTGCCTCCCCATCCCCAATTAACATTATTCACATGTGGGCTATTAATTCTCTCTTCTTTCTTTGCTGTCCTTGATTATTCTACTGCCTTATCCAGATCTTGAATAATTTTCCAATATGGCTTATATGATCCTTCACTTGTTTGCTGTTTTTTGGTAGCTTTAATCATAATTTCATTGAATCACTTGCCAGTAGTTTTTCACAGTTTCTCTTCCCACAGATATGCCACAGTTTTACTTCTGTTGACCCAAATTTAATCTCCTGTCTTAAATGCAATTAAATTATCTACAAGGTTGCTGATTATATGGGGAGAAAATGGCATCCACTTCATTTGTTTCCACTGAAAAACTCACCTTCAACAAGGACTTACATACAGATTTTTCTGAAATTTGAAGGAAAAAAAAAGGAACCTTTAGAGAGAGGCCAATCAACAGAAAATTTCAGGTAGTATTACTGCACTGGGTCTGGTTGGCATGCAGTTAATTTTCTTCCTAACAGCTTGTATATTGCTGTATTTTAGATCTGTGACCAAAACAGTGCTGATAATGCATCAGTATTTTAGTGTTGCTGAACAGTGCTTGTATAATGCCAAGGACTCCTTTCTTTCTCACTCTGTTCCCCCAGGAAGTGGAAAAGAGGTTGGAAGGGGACATAACAGGAACAGCTGACCTGAACTGACCAAAGACATAGCATATAGCATCATATTTGGCAGTAAAACTGAGAGAGAAGTGGGGGGAGTTTTTCCAAAGTAGCAGTTGCCTGGAGACTGACTGGGCATCTGTCTGCTGGTAGGCGGCAAGTGATTGCCTTTGCATCACTTCTTTTTTATTTTTGTTTTGTTATTGCTTTCCCTTTGACTTACTAAACTGACTTTGAGCTTTTTCTAGCTTTTGCTCTTCTGATTGTTTCCCCCAGCCAGGAGCATGCAAATGACTGGATGAGCAAAGGTCGATCCACCATGGTCCTTGTATACACCAACACAGGGGCATGGGGTGTTCAAGATAACAACAGATTTCATCAGACTATACTAGACTGAATGTAATGCTGTTATACTTGTTCAGCTGTTACTTTGCAAGCTTGTGGTGTTGCTAGTTGCAGTGTTGAATTGTTAATTTTTGATACTGGTTTATTTGTTATGTTGTCTGTTCTGTGGTGTGCTCCTTCTCTTGCTGTATGTAAAACTTCACAGCTTGTGAGCGCTGCTTTTGGATTTTTCATTTTGGATTTCTTGTTTTTTTTGTGTGTGTGTTTTTTGTTTGTTTGTTTCTTTGTTTGTTTTGCCTCAAGAGCTGTAATGACAGCACTGGCCTTCAGCCTAATCTGGTATTTGGACCCTGCCTTGTTAATGTCCCAGTAGTCCAAAAATCATCCTGTGAAGACAATTAACAATTAGACTTTTCTTCTCTTTTTCTCCAGGAGCCACTCTGTGGGGGAAATTAGGAATGACATCCTCCCCTTCTCCAGAATATGTTTTCTGCCTTGTTACGGTAACTATTCAGTTTCTTGAACATCACCCCAAGGTACTCACATTGGTGTGCATCATTAATTTGATTTTGACATTTCCTAAGGTTAACTCCCTTGTTGGGAATGCCAAAGGCAATGCTCCCTTAGGCAGATGAGTCATGAGTGACAAAATGTGTGGCAGAATTTGAGCAGGTATCCAGAGCAGTGTCTTGTTGGCATGGAGTTAAACTTGCTCATAGCAGCCTGTGTTGCTGTTTTTTAAATGTGAGACCAAAACAGTGCAGAAAACGGACCAGTTTTTTAGCTCTTGTTGAACAGTTCTTCCACAGCACCAAGACCTTCTGTAGGTAGGGGAATTTTCCCTAGATAGCTGTTGTTAAGAGACTCCACCACAATTATAAACATCTGGAAACCAAAATATAAAAGGAAAGTTGTTGGCTATCAGCTTTATGATACTGTGTCATCAACACATGTCATGATGTAGCAGTGGTTTTATGTAATTTCTATATAGCTCATCGCAAAGTCTTATTCCTATGTTAATCATTGAACAATCTGGAACCAAACCCAAACATTCGTTTTGCTTGTAGATTAATATATAAATACATTTTGTCATAAATAAAGTAATAATTTCCTAGTAAACTAACTTTATAACATATCTTTATAACATATCTAGTGAGGTGTCACAAAATTCAGCGTATTGTCCATATTATACACACTTTCCCAGAGATGCCAGTCCAAAGTACCCATATTGAAACTTATCAGAGGCAAAGTCATAAGAAAGGTGATTAATGTATTTTTGAAGCAATTAGAAGTTTTTTGCTTAAGGAATAAAAGCGTTTTTTAATAAGATTCAGTTAATGTGATACAATATTTTTCTTATTTTCCTCATAGAGCTTCAGTAAAATCGAAATTTAAATGACTTCTAATTGCGTGAAATTATATTTTCTTTAAGAAGGTATTGCCAACGGAAAACTAAGGAAATCTTTATTCAGACGCTTGACCAGGTTCAAAAACTTTAATCCTTCAGATAATCAAACACTTTGTATTTTAGGTATGAAAATAACAAGCTCGTGTTGCTAAATTAAGTGACACTTCTATGATTCTCAATGATACTTCACAGTCCTGTATAATTTTCTCTATGTAAATAATTTTTTTTAGATTGGAATGAAGTTTTGGAATAGTCACATTCACTAATTAAAACCACTTCATATTAGGTGATGTTATTGCTTATATAATAAAATTTTTATGTCAGAACAAAACTGTTAGCAAATACTTTGTTACAGAATTCCCACTTCTGCAATGACTGCTATGCACACCAAAATTTCACTGGGTTCCGTTAGGTTTCGTGGCAGAATGTGGAAGCTTTTGCAATACTCTTGTATAAATTTCTTCAATTTCAGCACCTACACTAACAGCTAACAATAAAACAGGAGAGTGTTTCTTTCTTGTTCTCATTTTGCCTCTAATCTGTATTTGAATTCATTGGGGTACTCTTTGATCAGTCGTTTGTGCTTTTTGTAATAGTAGCATCTGGGCTTCTTTGATCTCGCCAAATTGTTTTTATTCTTTATAGTACTCTTTAAAGATATAATTAAAAAACAGAAGCAGATTCTACAGCCTTAAAAAGCATTATCCTCAAACAATTACAGTGAGAGTTGCTCATGGTTTCCTTCTCGATATTCACTGATAGGGTTTTAGATAAGATTTCTTACCTCATCTTGTGAAGAAAGGTAGCTCTGCTTTCCCTATTTTACTAACATTTCATAATGACATCCAAAATATTGCTGCTTCCAAGTTCCCATTTGTAGAAAGTTTGTGTTTTAAAGAGTATTATTGCTCTCACAAGCTAGGATTTTCTATTCAGAATCATTAATCTCTTTATAACACATAAATAACCATAGTTTGCTATTTGGAAATCCCATGGAGATCCTTTTCACCTTGGAATAGGACAGCCATAGAAAATGGGGATTAGAGTATCATGCTAAAAGGTCACTGGTGGAAGAACAACAGCTGTACTTAAGGTGCTACTGCTAATATATCCTTAACTGTAATATTGGCAGATTTGGCAATTTTGTAGTGCTTATTCTCTGAATTCCCAATGCAGACAGGGAAGTTGGTCCCATGTTAACACTGGGGGCATAATCTGTAACCGAAGAGAACATTTTCAATTACAGGCAACATCTCAAATTTTATTGGCAAAACAGTTATTTTCAGATTTGCTCCACAGAGAGAATATGGAGTTATTCATCTGACTTATACTTTCAAAAGATTCAGAAATATATTTTACACTCAATGTCATTCTCTTACAATTCCCTGCCTACATGTTATACACGTGTAACTGCTATACAATTTGTGTTTTCATTTGCTCTAGCTAAATAATGACTGCTACACTTTTTTTCCTTCTCTTTGGAAATGATGGACTTCATAGCTAAGAGGGAAATTAGCAGCAGCTGCAAGATTACTTAGAACTATGTGGAAGCCAATTTTTTCCTCAACTTAGTAGCAAGAACATTTTCTTCCTCAATACTCTTTCATTATTCTGCTAACATGGTTTGAAATACTTGCTCCTCTTAAACAGTTTAATCTTGGCTTGCTCAGCATCCTATCATGCAAAAAAGCTGTTCTTAACTATTTTTTCCAAAACTTACGAGAAAAGCAAATTGGAAAGCAGTCTTGAGGCTTACATTATAGATAACAGGCTTAATTTATACTGCAGTATGGACTAAAAGAAGGATTTAAAGTTCTCTGAGGAAAAAAAAATAGGATGATACTAATCAGAATAAAATTTTTTTTTCTTTTTTTTTTTTTAAAAAAAAGGGACAACACCCAGAGCTTGCATGACTTGCAATTCTGATTTCCAAAAATAGAGAATATATTCATTTGGTTTTAAAAGTGCTTTTGAATTAGCAGTTTCTTCAAACTAAATACAGTATCAGGACATGTCTGAACAATTCCAGTTATTTATTAAAAAAAGAAATGTAATAATTATCAAGAAAACTGTTGTTCTTATTTATCTGCAGCATTTAGGATGTGACACAAAGAAGAAAACTAACTAGAATGCAGGGGAAAAATAATTCATGTTTGAAAGCTGCAAAGAAGCCTGTTGCAAGAATCTAGAATGTACCAGACACTGAGGATGTTCTCTCTGCATAATTATTTCCATAGTGCCCCTTCTAAAATAGATTTTTAATTGTCGCAGGTTTTGTACAAAAAGCAAGCGACCCTGAACAGGTTAAATATGTTCTCATTCAAATTGATAACAAACACAATAGAAAACATGATTTTGCTAAGTTCATAGAGCAGTAGAGCCTCTCTTCTCCAACTGCTTTACAGCTGCACTACTTTTTCTAGGCATCACATATCATTATTTTGTTTAAGCATATATTTAATATTGTTTGTTTGTTTGCCGAGATACCTGTGCCATCATCAGGATATGTTTTTTTGGAAGAAGCATTGCCATTTCCTAATCTGGCAAGACATCACAATTTGGTTTGTATGAAGCAGTCGCAAATTCATTGACTTTGTTCTTCCTTGCTGTAAAATGGATGAAAAGAGAAGACATCAGAGACCATGGTTTAGTCCAGGACAATGAAGTAAAACATCCTAGGCAATTCTCCTTGTAAGAGGAAAACAGCTTTTGTTCTAGCACATCTCCAGCAAACAAAAATGATTATGTCTTCAGCCATAGGTTAAATCCAAGCAATAGGTTTCTCAATCAGTGTTTTCAACACTGAACATTTATAGTCCTCTTGTAGGTAGAATAAATGAAGGAAGGTTTGGTGGCAAGAGATAGCAGCATCACCCACATCTTGGGTTTTCTATATTTGGTCTTCTATGTCCCATGAAATAATTCCAAATGGTGGTATTATCCTTCAGCAATAGCTTCTTCATATACTTGTGTGAAATAAAAGTGTGTAGATGAGTACTACCAATATCAGGACCTCCACTTTCAGCTAAAGATGAACAGCAATAAATAGTGTACAACTGTTAAAGATTGTGTCATAAAGGTGAGTTAATCATAAGGGAGCGGAATCAAAGTTGCGTAGACAGTCTTCTTTAAGATATATCAACAAAGAACAGTTTGCCATAACATTCAGCATAATTTACATTTTTGTTCAGTAACATATTGCATATTAATTAGTTCATTAGCCAAATTTTTGCTCAGTATTGCAGTAGGTGTTAGTCAAGCAACTGCTGCATCAAGTTCTTCTGTTAAAACTGCTTACAAGATACTATTTATATTGAAAAAATCATTTGCTTCTTTGATTCTTCAGTTGCAAAATTTTTAAAATTACTTCCCTTCCCTTCCCTTCCCTTCCCTTCCCTTCCCTTCCCTT
>NW_024884364.1:37807915-37815503 GCF_019232065.1 Centrocercus urophasianus | reverse complement strand
TTCAGTTCAATCTGATGAGCAGACACTTGTATTCACTTAAAAACTGTTAGAAAATGTACAATGTCTAAAATATCCAATTCCTAAGTCGCTGTGTGCTAAACTAGTACTTTTTAAGTAAGAAACCTATCTGTCTTGCAACGTATATGCTGCACTTGAATTCAAGTCCATCTTCTCATACATTTTCCTTGTGCATCACTTTTCCCCAGCTGACAAAATGATAGTGTTTGGATCTTCCTGTATCTCTGTTTCTCTATCATTACCTTTTCCGAAATTCTGAAATGGCATTTGGTGCAGCCTGTTGATTTCTTGTTCTTTGACATCAGCAATACAAAAATGAAACATTAACAGTGGCAAGAATTTTACAGTAATTATTTTCATGCAAACTTAAATTTTGTTTTTCATTTTATATTTAAAATTTGTTTACTGCCATTTTCTCTACTAACAGATGAGTGTAGATACTTATATTACTACCCAGTTTGCTACCTTTAATTTTAGATCATGTTGGTTGGTAAAAAAGAGAGTTAATGAAAATCTTCAGAAATTAATAAACATTTAGCATAAAATCATGGTGCTAACTGCGAATTTTCTTATAGTCAGTATAGCTCCTTTGCCCAGTCTGACTGTGGCAGTCCACAGAAATGCAATTTGTCTCTCATAAGCTTCAAACTATATATTATGGTAAGGCACATTCATTATCGATCAAGCATGAAGCAATTAAGGCTAAGGCACAAGAAGCCAGGTTTCAGAGTCATGTCAGCAGGATAATTTAATTAGCAATGGAGCATAAATTAAGACCAAGGCACCTAAAAGCCGAAAATTCAGTACACGCTAAAAGCAGTAAACTGATGTTTCCTGTTATACTAAAGTATCCTATTCTCCCTTGGTGTCTGATATCATTATTGGTGCACAGATGGTGAGAGCATGTAGTGTTCAAATTTACTCTGTTCATTCACAAGAGTGTAAGTTTAGAAAATTGTGTTAGTCTAAGCATTATAGCTTCATTTATTCTCTGTTTCACTTCCCCGCGGCCCCCCCCCCCCATTTTTCTTTAGCAGGCTAAATAAATCTAGATTTGCAGTAATCAAAAATTTCCGTGCACTTTTTAATGAAGGAAAGTGCATGACACCTGGTTAGCGGACATTACAGTCTCTTACAGAACAAGGTAATTAAAGTTACAAACCTTAAAAACACATCCAATTTACTCAATGAGTCCTAATGTTCTCAGGAGGGTCATTACAGCTATTGTGTAGGTATGTTATTATAGGGTTATTAGATGTGATCTGTACTTGATCATCTCAGATTACTTTTCTCTGACATGTTGAGTTTGATGAAAACATTTGGTAGCTCACTGATATCACAGATGCTAAGTGCTACAAAAGAGTCTCGTTGTCCAAGTTATCAATAGTACTGCAGTATTTTTTTATCAATCATTTAGGAGATGGATAAATGACACAGTAATAAATATTGCAGGTGATATTAAATGACAGACCTAGGAAGACAAACCGAAAGTAATAAAACTTTACTACATCTTCTTTTTGGAAAAGAAACTAGAAGAGTAGCTCAAAAATAGTCAAATATTATCCTATAATAACAATGACCAAAGGTCCCTAAGAAAGGCTTTTGAACTTGCATTTAGCATACCATGCTGCTGTGCTTTAAATCCAATATATGCTAAGAGCCACATTACCAAAGCAATGACACGTAAAAAGATTGTCTGAAGTGCGTAGTACTAAAAAAACCATTCTTTGTATACAAATCTGAAATGGAAATTAATTGAAGGTACATGTATTTGCAACCCTCATTACAATAGTCTTATTCTTCATTTATACTATGCTAGGTAGCTGGCAAAATTTCAACCCATGTTACATTCTGCTAAACTTAATCCTTGCTTTGCATGTGTTTATGTATGTGCTTGTTTGTGTATCCTAATCATCTTTTTCTTCTTTTGTTTACTCCATATTTTCATCACCTGCAAACTGATATTTAATCGGGAAGCATTACCTTAGGTTTGAATTCAATTAGTTTATTTCTACACTAAATACTGACAAATACTTTGACACCAGTTTCTACTTCTGTCTTCTCTTTCAGAATTTTTACTTTTTATTCTTTCCAAAAAGAATAATGTAATTTGTTTATTATACCTTGCCTGCTTTTAGCTTTTTAAATTTTGTTATTGTGTGCTGTCTTATTTTCATTTCTCTTATTCTTCTTAATTACATCATTTTACAATTTATGAAGACTTCATAGGGAAGGAATCAAAATGTAAAAAAAACTGTAAGACACAAGTAATGGGGCCTGATTTCTCATTTAAACATTGCTCTCAGTCATGCCATCTAATTTCTCTTGGTATGTGCCAATTTACCAAGCTGTCAACACAATGAAATCCAGTCCTGGGCATAGGCTAGTTGGCTGCAGAAACCTCATGATGCACATTTCATCTGGAATTAGAATACATTAGCCTATTCCATTCCTTCTCCAGTATTTGGATAACAATAATAATTCATCTGTAAACAGAAGGATGAGTAGGCAGTCTTGTCCAGTACCACATCCCCACCAGCGGCCTGTAAGGATAGCTGATCTGGGATTACCAAGCAAAGAAGTCACACTTTCCTAGCATACTCTCCCAGTTTACATCTTGCACGTGAGCTAGCTGTGACATCTTTCTCTTTATGACAATCTCTTTTCTGAGAATTTTTTTCAAAGTTGCTTTTCATATACAAATCTTGTTGATATTCAGAACATCCGCAGCAAGGTGTTCCACAATTTGCTTATGCACAATGCAGAAAATTTCTTTTGTCTTTAGTGAATCTTCAACATCACTCAGTTTACTTCTCCAGTTTAAGTATTAGAAAAACAGTTTACTTTAAATATGCAACAATTTCTTAACTGCTTTCTTCCAGCCATTCCTATTTTTATGAGCGTCCTTCGTATCTCCCTTATACTTCTTTCTCTGAATTGTATACTTCTTCCCTATGAAGCTGTCTATTGATCTGACACTTCAGACCTTCTCTACACATTTTCTGATTCTACTGCCTGTAGTTTCTTGTATAACAGATGTGGGTTTTTGCAACAGCTTAATATTTTTAGTTATTTACTCGGATCTTTTCTAAAAATCTTAGATGTTCTTTAGAGTACTGAAAAATGAATGTAGGCCAAATGGAACTCTGAATTTTACTTGCTGCATGTGTAAATTTTGGATATTAGGAAAAATTTTCCTCAGAAAGAGTGATGAGGCAGTGGCACAGGCTGCCCAAGGAGGTGGTGGAGTCACCGTCCCTGGAGGTGTTCAAGAGCTGTGTGGATGTGGCACTGAGGGACGTGGACAGTGGGCATGGTGTGATGGGCTGCTGCTCAGACTTAGAGATGGTCTTAGAGATCCTTCCCTGCCATAATGAATCTATGTTTCTATAATAGTAAAGCATAATTTATTTTTTATTATATAACAGTATATAATAAAATACATATTTTAGGAAATACCATTTTGAATTTCAGGCAAAAACAACAAGTGCTGACTACTTTCTTGTTTCCCTTCACTTAACTGAAAATATCCACTTACTTAGCTACTTCCCTCTTTTCGACTACTTACATATTCTGGAAATGAAATGGCAAACCCAGGAAGTGCAGACAACTGTAACAAATAGATATTGATTAATTATGTGAAATGGGTCAATAAGGAGCTAGCATGCACTCAGGGACATTTTTTTATAGAAGGATTCAGATTTACCTGTGTTACTTTCCACAGCAGCTCAGTTTTGGCAAATATGTATAAATATGTGTAAGTAAATTCATTGCAGCAGAAACATTGACTCACAGACATTATACACCATATTATGGGAACAGTATCAGCACCATATTTTCCATTATTTCCCACGTTCTTCTGTAGTGGGCATTCAATTCATTTGGAAGCACAAGGAAGAGGAATTGCCAAATTATTGTTGCAACTTCTACCACAGTTTATCAAAAATGAAACCCTGAGATCATGGAAAGCTTCACACATTTTCTTACAGATCAAACAGGCTCTGTAGCTAGAATGCAGCTTTCTTGTTCCAATAACCCTGAGGACCAGGGGTTTTGAGAAATGGGAGTTTTGTTCTGTGTTATTTGCAGCTTGTGTCCTTCCTTCCTCAGTCTCACAAGTGGCTGAGAGAAGAGCCAGAACTACACGAAATTCATACTTCCAAAAAAACCCCAAAGATTACACAAAAACATTAACAGCACAAAATTACAGAATATTGGAAACAGTGAGCATTGCAAAGACTCAGTAAAGATAAACAATTGCATTTAAATAACTTTACATATGCACAAAAGTTTAGAAGGTAGATGGTTACATAGTTAACAGCAAAAAAAAAAAAAAAAAAAAAATCCTTGTCCTAATGATAATGTTGCTTCAAAGTTAAATCTTTGAGGAGAAAGCCGTCTTCTTGAAAAAAATTTGGATTATTTTTAGTTGCATTGTTCTAGTGCTGTTCACTCTTACTGTACCAGCATGCTGCTCTGGGGAGTTTCCCATCTCTCATGGAATCCCAGAGAAATGCAATTCTTTGCTAAGTCAGACCTTAGCAATGTTGAACTTGAGAGAACTAAAGCCACAACAACAAAACCTTAAGAAAAAGTGAAGAAGTGTCTTTTTTTCTTTAAACTTAGCTTTTAGGTCAAAGGAGCATAAATCTTCAGATCAACCCTGTAGTACAACATCACATAAAATCAAAGAAAAATGTGAAATTTCTTAATGTGATGTCACTGGACAAAAATTGAAATCAGTACAAGTTGGGTATATTTTTGAATATAAAATGAATACAAAGTAGATGAGTTTTGCTTTTAAATTCTGCATTTAAATGAAGTGAATCAAGCTTTGTCATGGTTTAAGAGTTTACCACAAAGAGAACTTGAATGTTGAGGCACTTCACCCTAAGACTGACTTTTGAACATCTGGCTTGGCATAGTTCTAACAGGAACTGTTCTGCTGCAGTTGTTGCTGTTATAAAAAGGCAAGTGGAGCTCATGGATACTGTGATGATTACAAATCCTATGACACTTATTAAAAGTATAGGACCATTAACTTTGGAGACTCATTCAAATTCCCATTTAAATGACTGTCATTAGTTCAGTTTTGACCAGTTGCCGTTCTAGCTGACTGTCATATTCCTTTTTTAACCATTCTTGTTGTGAGTCAGTCCTTGGTTGGGTATTTCATACATAAAACTTGCAAACACCACTGGTACATCTTTGGTAGGAAAAGCTTGGTCAGAATTTTCAAGTTTGTCACTTTTCAGAATTCCTGTTTCCACATTTCCTGAGAGATTATTCTCTGGAGAGGTGAACTATGAACATTTACAGCCTTGCTGCTGTCTCATGGCTCTCAAATCCTGAACTGGTACTTCATGTGCCTGCAGAGCAGCAATGCAGCCTCCTTCTGTTCCTACGAGCAGCTGATGAGGGGGGAGGCAGACACTCCTCAGCATCTAACATGATGGCTTCCCATAACTTGATACAGCTGTCATATCAGATACACCTTTGGCATCTGACTGGCTGCACCCCAGCATGCAGAGTATGTGCAGTCTCCATAGGGCTGTGCGGTATCTCCCTGTCAGTGTGCTGCATGCCTGCCACTGCTGCAGCACTGAACCAACTCAGCACAGGGTGTGCTTACAGTATCAGTTACAAGTTAAAGATAAGCACCCCAGGCATCCAGCAAATAAACCCCACCCAGCTACTACTGTGTCAGCCAAATGTAGAAAAGAGCTCCCTTTTCCTGGGCTGCCCTTTCCTAGGTTTCCAGTTCAGCTAGCAGTTACAGGAGCTGTAGGTACTGCAGAGGATACAGTCTGGTCCTACACATTGACTCACAGAAGTATTCAGGAACTTCTAAAAGTGAGATTAACAATAACAATAGAACAAGGCGAAATATTTTCAAGCTTAAAGAGGGTAGATTTATGTTGGATATAAGGAAAAAGTCTTTTAAAGTGAGAGTGGTAAGGCACTGGAACAAGTTGCCCAGAGAGGTGTTGGATGCCCCCCTGTCCCTTGAGACTACAAGGTTGGATCAGGCCTCAGGCAACCTGATCTAGTGTGGATGTCCCAGTTCATTGCAGGGAGTTGGATTAGGTGACCTTTTCAGGTCCCTTCCAACTCTAAGGATTCTACGATTCTATGAATTAAAAAGCAGTCTCACCACAAAACAAAAGTTTGCTGTTGATGTTTTATTCATGCACACACAAATCATCTTTGGGCTATTATTGTCTTGAATAGAAAAAGTGTGGCTAGTTGCTTTTTCAGGTTTTGAGAACTGCCAACTTCTGTCACCATCTCAAGAAAACAGTTTCTTTATTTTGTTGAAATATAAGAAGCTGAAGGAATTTTCCATCATACAAAAAAGGTGCAATGTTGAGCATATTGCTTTGGGATAGCCTTCAAGTCACTGCAGATCTACTTCAACCTGAGCGTGCCAAAATGCATGTGACTCATTGCAGAATCTTGAGAAGACAAAATCGTCAGTGCTGTATCTCAGTTTTTTTAGAGACAGACACCAGCTTTGGACAATCAGTTAAAAATTGAGATTTATACAAGAAAACAATTTCACTCTCCCCCCAAAGTAGCAAGAAGCTCATCTCTCTTTTGCCTCAAGACAGTGTTGTTTTTTTCTAAGGGGTGTCCTTCATCAGCAGCTGTTTTATCTGGTTATGGAAGAGCTTTACTTTGCTGTTTTTGCACTGAAATAGGGAGCTATGTGCCAAAACACATATAATATTCAATTTCTAGTAATGAAATCAAGATCCACATTTCCCCAGAAGCTGTATCCCTGATTGTCATTCTCAGATTATTAAATATTATTCCACACAGAACATATAAAATGTCAAAAGTATGGAGAGGACACATTCGCTAACTAGAGCTAAAATAACATTAGCTTGATTCTGTCTGGGGTATCTTTGAGAACACCAGTCAGTATTATCTTTCTAGAGGTTTATGAAGGTTTTATTTAAATGAGTAATTCTAGGTCTCTTGATGTGTTTAGGTGAACATATAATATCTTTTTGTAAGAAATACTTTATCAAATGCAAGTAACTATGTTTATAATAGAGAAGAAAGTGAATCAACTGTAATTGTAATATAGAGGAAATGAGTCCACATCGTCTCATATGCACTCCAATCCCTTAAACAGTGAGTATCCACTGCTCAGTGGTAATGTGTGCCATTCCGTGAAGGATACAGTTCCACTCCTAACCAGCCCCAGCACAAACAAGCACCATGGCTGCAGGAAGGAGATCACTGAAGTGTAACTCAGTGACAGAAATACGGTACTGCAAGGAGCAAGAGGATGTGGTATCTTCCTAAACAGGCTCGGGGGAAGGAGACTGCAGAAGTGATAGACACAACCTGATCTGAGACTGTGCCCACACAGAGCTTTAAGGGTGTCAATAGAACGTTTGGGAGGGCTCCCCAGGTCAGAACAGGATTCACCTTGTGCATTTACATGAGATGGTAGAGGACATTGTTTTAACTCCTCTTTGATGGCCAAGAGAAACTAGATCTGGAGTCCTCCATTCCTCCCATCATTTGGAAATACGTAATTTTTATTTTTATTTTTTTT
>NW_024884364.1:37738872-37807815 GCF_019232065.1 Centrocercus urophasianus | reverse complement strand
ACACCCCACAGCACCAGATGATGAATATCAGGGATATATGACATGCATGCTATTTTTTAATTCCTGTAACTGAAACATAATGTGAGGAAGTTGCTTTGGGAACAATCATTTACTTGAATTACATGTATTTGTAAAATTAGGAATTATATTATTTAAATACAGATACCTGTAGATTAAATGCATAAAGAAATAATCTTTCTACAGCACTGCAACTCTCTATAGTGTATTTTTGGATACTGCTTTGGCAATTAAAAACTTTATGAGCAGTTCATTACAGAATAGTAAAAATGTGTTAAAATCCATTAGCCCAGATTGAATGTATTCATGAAATGGTTCTTTGGTACGATAATGAAACTCACTTCACTTTTTACCCCTTCTTTTAGAGAGAAATTATTCCACTGGGAAGACAAAATAAATTGAGTAAATTGTGAATAAAAATCAGAATAAATGGAAACAGTTGTTTTAAACCAATTCATGCAAGCTTTTTATTTATACAGAAACTTACTCCTAATAAAAATACTGTTCCATTCTTCACTCTTAGGGAGAAATCCCAGCAATATAGTAGATGCAAGTTGGATAAACTTGCTCTTGCACAGAAGTATCTGGTAAGCAGCTACTGTAAATGCTTATTCTGATAAAAAGCTCTGATTTGGGGAAATAAGAAATCTACATGATGGTATTTAATGACTTTTTTCTATGTAGTTCATCTCTTTCACTGATGATTTCATGCACATTTTATATGTGAACTTCTTTTTCTCTAGCATATGAACATTCCCGAACACAGATAAGAAAGTGTTCTACACAGAATGATTGATAAGGTACAATGTGTAAGTTCCTAACAGAAACATAGAAATATAAACTCAGAGAGGAGGGAAAGTCACTGTGATGCAGACATTATTTGCGCTCCAAATGTTTGAAAAATATCTTCAGATTTTAATAAGTAGCCATGGTCTTGTTAGAATCAGTGCCACTTGCTGAACACATTCAAACTGAAAGATACATAAAATTAAGCTATGAAAGCCAATTACAAAATCTTAAATGTCAACTGCTTTGTTTGCCTTGGAACTTAAGATTGTGTGTTGCACACTTGAAATTATGTTGACAAATTCCTTTGGAAATCTTTTCCAGCAATCTGCAAAGCCACATTTATTTATTTTTTTTATACGTTACGTAGCCATTAAAATGAAAATTAGAGGCTCAAAGGGCAAACTAATCTTTCATGGAAATTTAGTATATGATATTTTAAACCAAATGAGTACAGACCAACAGTGCTATAAATATGTTATTACTAAGGTCAGCCATAATTGATACGAAATCCAGGTGAATAAAGGAATAGTGGCCTTTACATACTATGGGGATAGATAGCTTTTCTTTTTAAAATAGAACTGATTAACTTTATAATTTTGTTTTGTTTTGATGCCCTATATGTATCATTCCTATGTGACAAAAATTTAATGAAATTGCTTTGCTTTACTGAAAGACTCAAGCAGTAGGTCTAATATTGCTTTGCATAAATATGTCAAGCCAGAATTTGTCCCTGAGATTTGTTTAAATCTTCTATAACTAAATTGAATGCTTAAGATAAAGAATCAAGTAGCTTTATTTCAAAAGATTCACAAAATCTCACTTGTTGCACAAAATGTAAGAAATTTGCAAAGCACTTCTTTCTTTGGACTAAATCGTACCTATTTTCATTTTAAAAGGCAGAATCCTCCTGCAAAGTTCTGAAGTTATAGTAGCTGGAACGATAATATGCATACGAAGAACTGTTAGCATTAATTTTACTGGAAGCAAGATGCCAGAAGTGAACACTGTTTTGCAATGCTATGACTTAGGAGTCTAAGCTTTTCGTTACTAAGAATATGTATTATTAATCTCTAATGTGTTAGAAGATCACTCATAAATCAATATTTGTTATTCATGAGAATTTGCTGAATACTCAGAACAAAGAATTCATTAGTTATTTAAATCTGTTCTGATTATTCTTTGCTGTCAGAGCTATTTGGTTGCTCATTTATGGCATATTTTTTTGGTTGTTGAGAATACATTTGTCAAATATATAAGTCATGCTCTTCTAGTAAGATCCTCTGGTGACTAAACATCAGATTGAATTTAGAAAGATTACCTTTTCATTTTCATTCTTCTGACAGAGAGCACTGGGGATCCCTGGAGTTTTTGAAAGGTAACTTAACAGAATAGTAGCTTTTTTTTTGTTTGTTTTTTTGTTTGTTTTTTGGTCAATTAAATTTGTAATCAGAAAATTGTAAGGAATACATATTTTTTCACTATATTTTTAAGAGGAAGAAAACTTATGGTCAGAGTATAATATGGCAACTTAATCCATAATTAAGAGATGTAATTACTTAATTTAGTTCATTAAAATATTCAAAAAACAAGTTGCAGATTTCTTTCACTGAACTGTTACAGGTCCCCTCATTTATGTATGAAGTACATTTGAACTTGTTTTAACAATTTAAAGTGTCTTCTGCATACCTAATACGCTTAAAATACATTTTCAAAAGATTCTCATTTCCTGAAATGAAAAATTGCTTCTTTTAGAAGACCTTTCCTTTTCTATTGTGCCTGAACCTGATGCTTACTATCATTTCCCAACATAAGTAGGTAACTTTTATTGTTTCTTCACAACTTTTTTTGTTTCTTTATGAAAGCAGTCAGTCATGTAGATAATGGCAATGAAAAGTACTTCAGTAAGTCAGCATTATTAAGCATTCTGAAAAGTTTTCATTAACAGTATGTTTATTGTATTGTATGAACAAAAGAAAAGCATACAAGGATCACCAAAGCACAGTTAATCTGCCAAAGTAAAAGTATTGCATAGAAGAATGAATTCCACAATAGTAACTTAACAGCTACCTGACACATTTTTCTAAGATTTTAGCAAAAAAAAAATTAATCAAATATTCCTAAAGAAAATAATTTTAACATTGGTAAGAATGGATTGAGATTTTAGAGATTATTGGTCATTTGTTTTTACACATATGTTTACTGATAGGTTGATAGAAGGATGACTTAGCTAAGTATTAATTTAGTAAACTTTCTCTGTAAAAGAAAAAATATCACTTGAAGTACCTCATAAGTTACAAAGAGTATCACTTTGAATAGCTAATGAAATGAGGCAGCTGTAGAGATGTGCACCACTGGCCTATCTCAAAGCACACAGAGAAAATCATGGCCTAATCAAGGAGGGAAGGAAAAAAGCTGAGGTGAAGAGAAGATCTGTGTCTTTGCAGGAATATGCTCTAGCTATGTAGGAGAGCTCTTAAAAGCAGAATTCAATTAAATAGGACCTTCAAATAATCTTGAACCTTGATAAGCAGATTGCACAGAACCAACGTTTGCAATCAAAATTTGAAGCACCGAAAGCACTCAGTACATATTGTTGAGAAAACTGTTCTGCAGCTGACCAGAAATCTTTTATTATGAATGTATTCTTTGTATTCCTCTAAAGACTTAATCTGCTCTAAATACATTTAAAAGCCGTGAAAATTCAGACAGTACAAATGTTTTTGTGTGTATCTTTTTCTTCAGACTTCACATCTATTAACTTAAGACTTCTGTTTGAGAAGAGTTACTTATCAGGGTAGACTAAAGATTACTTCCTGCTGTTATCTTTAATAGAAGACTTAATTGTCTTCACATCCAGTCAATCTGATGACCCACTCCAATATAACAAAAAAAGAAATAAATCAAACAATCTTATTTACCATCTTTTCAAGAAAAATGAAACTACCATGTCTCACATTTTTATTTTCTTAAATGGATTTTCAAGAGCATTAGACATTAAAATGCAGAAATAATTTTCAAACAACCGTAAAGCTCAAAAATGCCAAACATAAACTTGCTGAAAGTTCTTCTTCCTCCCACTCCCTTTTATGCTTCAAAATCAGATTTCCCATTAGGTTACTCAGAATAATTAAATGGTGGAATTTAATAGCCGCATCTTATACAAAATTAGTCTTCAGATATTTCACTGTTAAATCGGTTTGACTTCTGCTACACATAGCAGAAGGGACATGTGTGAACTTCATGTTCTGCAGTGTGAAATGCTGTGGCAGAATAAGATTGCCAACATAAAAGTTTCATGTAAGCATATAGAACTAGCAGTTATTTTAGGAGCCACCAAAATGATGCAGGCAGATAAGGAAACCAGTTCATCCCCACTATTCTTCTTGTAGCATAGTTTGTAAAATGTGTCTTTTGCACTTGTTTCTCCTCTCAGTAGACATGGTTGTTCTGTTAAAGCATTCCCAAAGTCATGGCACTGTTTTCTACTTTGAAACAGTTGGTTCTACAGACCGATCCATGCCTTCGTTGAAGTAACACAAGTTGTCAATTCACTAGTCATACATGGGTTTTATTTCTTCTTAAAAAGAATGAACAAGCTTCTTTAATGCTAAAATGGACTTCTTAAAGCAGCCTTTTCACCTTAAAGAAGTTCAGTATAACTGAGTTTGGTGTGGTTAAAAATGTGGCTCCTGCCAGCACTCCAGGAAAAAGACAGCCACAGATACCCTTATGTTGTTGTTGTTACTGCCCAGAAGTACTCACCAGTGCACTGATGTTCCTTGCAATAGTGACTCCTTACTTAGAAATAGAAAGAAAATCTGTAATGGTATTGTTTTGTATATTTATTTGTTTGTTTTGCATGTGTCTCGATCTTCTGATTTTAGCTGTTGTTTCATTTCAATCCTTCAGCATACTGAACATGTGTTAAAATCCTTGCATTTTCTGTTTTCTGGACCTATGTTTTCTTCCAGACAGTTATAATTTCTTCCAGATATCCCACACTTCTGTCTTTTCAGCAGCGGGAGTTTGCATCTCTTTCCTTTTAGTGGGTATATGTGCTGATTTGAAATGCATCGTGTATCATCTGTCCTCAGCATTTCTTGAAGTAGTTCCAGGACACCAATAACACAGTAGCAGCAGCAAGCAATTTATCATTATGGAAAGATGCTGAGAAATAGGGAGAAATGCAATAAGAGAAAATAGTGTTTCAGAATTTTCAGGCTTAGGGCAGAAAGGGAATGATTAATTAAGCTAAATACTTGACATTCTGCTTAAATGGTTCATAGCTGAATTGATCTATTCATGACCTACTTGGAGAAAACTCATGATAGTGCTGACTTTATGCTGCTCATGAAACGTGTTTTAGACACTATTCCACCCTCTGAAAGTATTTGGTCTGCATTAAATATTTCTGGACCACCAGCAAACAAAGTTGTACCATAAAGTTTCGTTTTCTTACAGTTGAACAGATAGAAATAATTAAAACAACAAAACCAAATCTTATTCTTACATTAAGTAAAATTCACTATGCCAGATCTGTAAAACATAGTGAAACTATATCCTTTCATCTTGCAGAAATTACTACTGCTAGAATGCACTCTTTGATGAGAGCAAGGATCATTTGGGAAATAAAAATCTTTACCTTTCATAAAGTTTGCTACTCGCTTTCAAAAGAAAAAAAATCAAATTAGTGAAAATACAGATTTTGAAAAGAAGTGGCATGCAAGACACATTTACAGACTATGCTAAAGCAAACACTGATTTACTCCTTACATGTCAAATCAAATGATGTAATTCTACCCACATATCACTGTATGTTACCCAGTATCTAAATTGTGCATGTTCAAACTTTTGGCTTTTCTGTGCCACCTTGAGTGAAGAGGAATTATCTTGGGCCACATATAAAATATACAATTAATTAATACAAGTAACAAAACGTGTTTTAAATTTTTTTTTTTAATGAAACACAAAAAAAGAGCATAACAAAACCATAAAACTAGTAGTAAATTTGACTGTGTTTTTGAGAAATCAACACTTTAGCTTCGTTCAGTGGCAGTGGCTGCAATTCTCAGTGAGTTCTCAAAGTGTTCATCAGAGATTTTTGATGCAGTTTTACTTTTCCTTGTAGCTCATCTCTGAAAACAGTGGTTCACAAATGTATGCACTGTCAAAAGCAGTGCGTGAATGAGCAGTGAAGGTGAAGCAAGGGGTATTCCTCCCTGTTAAGAGAAGTATTAAAGAACTGTGGTTAAGAGACATGATCAACATTTTGAGTCGCATACCTGACTGCAACTCTGTACATTCAGTTTGAACACTGGCAGGTAATGCATTTGTGTTGGCCAAAAAATGGAGCTGTCAATATACCAGCAGTGTTGAAACCTATTCTCAAATTCCTGTATCCAAACAGAAAGCACAGATCCATACTTTTCATTGTTCACAAGACTGTTTAGCCAACATATCTGTAACATCAGCACTTTCATCTATACCCAAAGCATAAATTTTGAAATTAGCAGCTTTATTGGAAAAATTACTTTTGATAGATTTTCATATTTCTTCAATTTGCCTGCTTCGTTATAGTCTGGTGAGACAAACTGATTTTAGAATCTTTTTTTCTATCAGGACAAATTTTATCCGCCTTGCTTTCCATACCTTGCTCAACGTCAGTAAATGATTTTGATCAGATTTGTAGCTTAACTAGCTTTTATAATACAGTCTGTTTGAGTTGTAACTTCAAAAAAATGTTGAGATGGCGAAATTTTCAGTTCCACTATTTTGTCATTACAAAACATTTCTTGATGTGCATTGAACTTGGCAGCATGTTTTTGCATCTAATATCTTTTCAAATTGTAGTCTTAGAAAACTGACATGGTTTCCTTACAGATTAAGCATAGTGCATACTATTTGCCTTGACAAAAAGTGTACTCATCTGTCCATTTTTCACTGAACACTCTTCCATCATCCACAATTTTTCTTTTTTGGGGTTCTATTTTCAGACAACCTCATGTAGGTTGAAATATTATTGGCAACCACCAAATAGAATAGGTGCATGGAGCGACGAATGTGAGTGGGTTCTGATTCTACCGAGTTTGTGTGGCAGGCATGAGGTGGAGTTAGCAATGCATTGAACACATCAGTGCTTGATTGTTGCTAAGCAATGGGTGCTCACACAGGGCTGGACCTGGCCACTGGGTTAGGCAAAGCCACTGCCACGACAGCGTGAAGCACAGAGTGGGCACTGTGTGAGCTGGGCCAGATCACATGCAGCCCATGAGTGGTGGGTTGGACACTCCTGATCTAAATCCTTTAAATTTCACTGTCCTATTACATAAGTAGACTTGAGGTAATACGGACCTAAGTATATGTCAGTCCAGTAGCAGAAAAAAAAGCAGTGAAAATAAATATTCTTGAAGCCTGCAAGATTCTTGAAGTAAGGAGTCCTTTATTTTAGAATGCATTATTCCCCCCTCCCAGTTCCCAGTTACAGAGCTGCTCTCAAACCTCAAATCAATTTTTATAACAAAAGTGAGGACACAGAAAAAGGAATTTAAAGTAAGCAGTCAATAAAAGATATGAAACAACCTTGAAGTGAAATAAAAAGCCAGAAGAATGTTGGAACTTCAAAACAAAACTAGACCTCCTCTTCAGTGTGAAAAAAGGATATTTGATCCTTTCTACATCCTTGAAGTACTGAGCTGAAAGTAGTGCTTTGCAATGTAATGCTTCATTAGTTCAAAGCACAGTATAAACATTAGCTAATGAAGTCTCCAAGTATATCTGCAAGGCTAGCTCTATTTCTCTTATATGGCAGGAAGGAAATAAAGACACATTTTCTTGTCCAAGGGCACATCTGAAGACACATACTGCACCAAACCATTATTTTCTAGCCTATGATAGTTTTCCTTACCCTAGTGAGTTTTAGTCTACTTGAAGTAGTAGGCTAAAACGAGTAAGATAAATAGTAGACTTAACCTAGTAGACCAAACATAGTAAGAATGCCTTGACTGTCAACAGACTGTCAGCAGCAGCAAAAAATAAAAAATAATAAAATTAAACTCTTTTCCCACTAAAATTGTGTTTTTTATTGAAATTATTGCAAAAAGCATAATCTAACTACAGAACTAAAATCAGAATTTTTTTTTTTTTTTTGCAGATTTTGATCTATTACAAATTACTACTTTATTATTACATTAAAAAAAAAAAAGGTTAGGATCATTGCAAAATATATTGTTTTTAGAGTTACACTTGTGTTGTGTAAATGTTCTGCATTACTATGCAAAACAAGGTGATTTGCTTGATAGCACTACAGTCAAGGGGCTAAATATATTAGACTAAGTTGAGTTGATCTCATAGAGTGTGAATCCAGGTGTGGAACTGGAGGGATAAATATTTCTAATAGAAGTTACAAACTCTGCAATACTGCCATGCAGGGTACATCCCAGTTCTGCAAAGTTTCTACACAGAATTCAGTGAACTTGAACTTGACTTTTGTGGTGTACTTACACTTCAGGGAAGTGGGCCTGAATAATAAGTTTCCTTTGGAGAATTTTGACAGCTCAGTAACCTAAGGAACAGTTAATCCTGAGAAAGACTACAAAAATTATTTCCTTCTTTCTTAATCTCTGTTATATGAATATTTCAGTTGATCAAATATTACCATATTGAAAAAAAACCTGCTGTATTTGCTGTATTTGGGATACAGAAATATCTTCAGTTCTGTGCATATGGCCTCAGCATTTATTAGGCAAATATATAGATATTTCTTATCGACAAGAGCATAGGTTAATCCTTCATATGAAAACATGACAATGTTAGCTTTTTTTCATTTCTCCTCTGAGTTAGTTTTGTGGAAAAAGTTTTCTGTAATGATAATTCACATGATTATCTGCAATGAATCACCAGTTGCAGTCACCACTCCTGTCACTGCTTGCTGGAGAAAAAGGAACAAAAGCATAAAAAAACCCCCATTCCTTCCACCCTTGAATTAGCTTGCACATGCCAGGGTTGAGGCACATCAGTGCATAAACACAGCTGCCATCAGCAGATCTGATAAGTAGATAAGAGCTGGTAAACTGATAAGTAGCTGATAAACAGAGCACCACGGGGCTTGCAATTTTCTTGAGCTACAAAAGCTGCTCCAAAAATAATGCCTCCTACTTTATTTTGGCTGATGATGTCAGGGACAGATGGCAATGGTATGGTAGTAGAGACTGAAGCTTTTCACCAATATACCATTACATTTTGCTGCCATGTGACAGATGGCAGCAGAGGGGCAGCCTGACACAATGGTGTCTAATGTGAAAAGATGGCACCTATTGATGTTTATTGACACTTGCTGAACATTGGTGGAGACCAATCAGAGGATGTGAGCACAGTGAGGCTGTGGGTGATGCATTTCAGCAGTGCTGCCAGCAACAATGGGACACTTCCACTAGTGCAGACTCTTACTAGCACAGCGTGCAGCTCTTGTTCATTGCTGACAAAAACACATAGCTAATTATGGTGACTGTGTTGAAAAAAAAGTGTTTTGTGGCTGAGAATTTGCTTTATCAAATAGTGTCATCATGCAATTTGTATCTGTTGTAGTTTCTATGGAAATAAATAGAAGGCACTACTTGCAGAGCAAGCTATGTAAATACAGGCTTGTATGCACATAAATACACTTTAAAGAAAATAACAATTCAGTGTTAACAGATAACTCACAGAGAATATTGACTGAGGTACTTCACAACATGTTAGATTTAAAAATTCACCCTTTTAGAACTAGTGGAGATACGGAGTCTAGAGGGCTTTCTGAAAGAAACATCATTAAAGGGTAATAGGAGGCTGGAGATTGAAACCTGAGAGAAAAAAGGAAATGGAATTTCAACATGAAGGATAGTCAAGACAAAAGAAAGTGGAATGAAAATAAAAAAGAATTATAAAACATTCAGCCTTTTTTCAGGACTCATTGAAGGTTGCTGCATATAAAACATGTGCAATGTAGGTCAGAATTCTTGTACAAAGAAAATTGTTATTTTCATCTTAGTACATTTTAATTTGCTTTGTTTCATTTTCCTTGCATTTCATAGGGATTTTTTTAAAGTGGAATTGTTGAGAGTTGCCATTGCACATCCAGATAAACGATACCTGTGACATTTCCTTTTAAATTTATTTATAAATATTTAAATAGATTTATAAAAATTGTAAATCCCTATAACAGGGAGAAACTGAGTTTGGGGAGTAAGAGAACAGGCCTGCTACAGTGAACTAAAACATAAAACTTATAAATGCAGTTTTTTCTGCAGGCATAATGAAGATGAAAACTGATGCTGGGAAAAAAAATCAACATCACTCATGCAACACAACGGGCTTGGGGCAAAGTGGCTGGATAGCTGCACAGACAAAGAAGATTTGGGGGTATTAGTTGACAGCTGGCTGAACATGAGCCAGCAGTCAGCCTAATTGGCTGAGAAATTCAACGACATTCTGGCTTATATCAGAAATAATGCAGCCAGGTACAGGGAGGTGATTGTTCTCCTGTAGTCAGTTCTGGCAAGGCCATACCTTGAATGCTGTGTTCAGTTTTGGTCCTCTCACTTCGAGAAGGATGCTAAAGCCCTGGAGCATATCCAGCAAAGGGCAATGAAGCTCGTGAGGAGTCTGGAGAACGAGTTGGGAAACAATTGAGGGAACTGGGATTGTTTAGTTTGGAGAAGAGAAAGTTCAAGGGAGACCTTATTCTTCTCTACAACCACTTGAAAGAATGTTGTGGCAAGGTGGGGGTTGGACTCTTTTCACAGGTAACAGTAATAGGAAAGGAGGAAATGGCCTCGAGTTGTGCCAGGGGTGGTTCAGGTTGCTATTAAGAAAAATTTCTTCTCAGAAAGAGTGGTGAGGCAGTGGCACAGGCTGTCCAGGGATGTGGTGGAGTCACCATCCCTGGAGGTGTTCAAGAAACGTATAGATATGGCACTGAGGAACGTGGCTTAGTGGGCATGGTGATGGTGAGTTGAAGGTTGGTCTTAGTGGTCTTTTCCAACCTCAATGATTCTGTGACTCAGTGATCTCTTCCTTTAGAGCTTTATGTACTGATGGTGTTTGAGGATCTGTGTGATGAGCTGTATGGTACACCACCACAAATTTTTAGAGCTTTGTTGCCTACTGCAAGTTCAAATTATCTTTAAAATAAAAAGTCTTGTTTTGCTGCAATTTTGCATATTAATAGGTCTTCTGTTAACTTACTGAGTATGACCTTTTAGAATCCATTCAAAATTGGTAATTTTTATCTTTTCACCATCCAGCCCTCTAAACTGCTGCACATATGCATCTTTCTGATGCTTTTGCAGAATTCGAATGATTTCTGCTAGTTACCATGGGGACATGAGCAGGGACCATGAAATGCATAGCAACACTGTTCCTATTTTTTTCACTTTTTCTTTTGTGACAAGGAAAGAGAATCTGCAACATATACAAGAGTTTTTTCCATTCTATTTGTTTTCTTTGCACATGCACACATAACAAAGTACATTTTTTCCCTTTTAGCTAACACGCAATAGGAAAATTATTGATGAATTTTAAAATCATGAAATCAGATTATTATGTTTTCTGGACCTTAAAAAAAATTATTAGGAAAGAATAATATGCTTTTGAATTACAAACTTTTTCAACAATCTTGACGTAGTAGGTGATAAGTGAATCATGCCACTATTTAAGAAAAACTAAAAACAAACTCTGAATAAAATCAGATACACGTACAAACATGTATCTTGAGAAAATGGTGACCGGTTTTTCAAAGAATATGGACTGTTCTAATGTAGGGTTGTGTAAATCAGACAAACAATGGAATGGACTGAATGATACAGTTTTGGTTTAGTTTTGTTTTTAAGTTAGTGCTCTGATAATTCTGAAAGTAAGCAGCATTTAGCTTAATATTTTAAGTGAGGAGCAGCCAAGTGCAGTCCGCAGATTCTCCCTCTCTCAGTGTCTATTTTGGAATTTACTCTTGTCCTTCCCAGGTCTTTTTTATATCACTAGTAATGAATTTAACCATTGTTACAGCTGTAATTTTCCAGAGAGATAAGTCATTCAGTAACAAGACAGAGATCAATGTTGCTTAGTCATATGCTATTTCTTTATTCTTTTATCTAATTATTATGAAAACCTCAATTTTATTAGGTATCATTATAATAGGTAGATTTAATTAAGTTCTCAAAGGATAAAGACAATGAAGACTTAAACTCTGCTGCTTACACAATTCAAACTGTCAGGCTGCCATAGCTTTCTACTGCTCATGGTCCCTCCTCCGCTGAATCCTTAGGCAAACAGATGCTCTGTCATTGCTTTGTTTTGGTGCCACTATTCAGCTGATATCATTTTATAAAAGTATTTCATTCTCTAAGGACTAAATTGCTCTAAAAGTCTTTCAGACACAAAAGCAATACATAACTAATTAGGTCAACAGGAAGAAACAGTAACTTTTAATTGCCTACATGACAATGCATATACAGAAATTAAGTGACTTGCAGTTTCTGGAGCAGTGTGAATTGGTTTAAGAAGAGAACTTCTCGTTCTGCTTTAAGAAGTGAATTGAAAAAAAGATGCGTGCCTGAGATACAGAATAATAATATCTTGCGGAGGATGGCTGGGAACATGATCCTAAATACCTGTCCTCCAAACATTTCCCTGTCTAATGGACGGATAATTCATATCAGGGATCCTGCTCAACAGTAGCACATGACAAAGGGAGAGCAAGAGGTTGAGGCTGTTTGTGAAAATATGGAATATACAAGGGGCAGCAGAGGACAGGATGGTTGCATCATGTCAAAGTGGATCTGAATTTTCTTTCCTAACAGTATTTGATTAATTTCTTGTAGTCGTGTGAGAAGAACTGTTTATGAGTTCTTATTAGAGCCCTTCTAGGGCTGTAAAAAATAGGTAGGTTCAGAAGTAAACATGATGTTGTAGTAATTTCTACCATACATCAGGGTTAAAATACCACAGTCCCACATTGCCCTTCTCTCTCTCTCCCTTCTCACGCTCAACATCCATCCGAGAAGTCCTCCACCAGCCAGGAGCTGACGGAAATTTATGAAGCCAAAGAAGACTGTAGCCATGCAGCTCCCAGGAAAACTAGGAGCTTTCAGTAGTTTGAACACCATTTTTTTTTCTTAGTGTTTATTTCACTATCTTTCTAAGGAAGAGATTAAACCTCAGACATCAAATCCGGCTGAAAATCTGCAGTTGTCAAGAAAGGAGTCAAAAAGCAGTGAAATAACAGAAATTAAGCTGTTGTCATTGGGCAATACTGTTTGATTGAAATTAAATGTACATCAGTAAACTATAGATATATAGAGCATGTTCCATCTACCTGTTTAAATAAGAGCTACATTTATGATTTCCCAAAGAAGGTTATAATTATTCGAGGATCTAAACTTTCATTAGTACACGAGCCAGTAATTTTTCAAAATACTGCAGAGGGATTTAAGTGCATGAGACCCATTAATGTCAGCACTTTTACATTTACTTTCTATGAAATTCTAGAGAGAGAATTGTGAAGACAAAAAAGAAAAGAACCCACAATTTTAACAAGATGACAGAGAAAAGCTTGTCATCACTTTGGCACTCTAGTATTTTAATTGCTAAAAGAATAACTTAAATCATATCTTCAAAAGCTCCATTTCAGGCACAAACACAGATGGTGATATTCCTTCAAGAGTTTCTGCGGCATGTTCCTAAGCAAGATATTAATAGGCCTTTCCTTTCCTGTTAGTGTTAATAGTAGGCCAATCCTGCTTGTCTTCTGTGAAGAGTTTAGTGGGAATTCTTCGTTTTAAATTTAGAAATTGGAGTCTGTATTTAGGGTCTGGAATTTCAAAGTCTAGCACTGGGATTTTTTTTGAAGAACTCAGTTCCCCTTTGGCCAGCTATTAAGTTACATTAATGACACTAGAAAACTCTATCTTTCTTTCATGAAAAATTTCTGTTTAATTATTTATAGATGGCAGTATTTTAATTCAACAAAGATTAACATTTTTGTCAGGCACAGTATTAGCAATATACTTTCTCTTTCCCTGAAATACGAGTTTAAGCAAATCCTTTATTAATGCCATATTTTTCTATTATGTTTGTAATATATGAGATTGGACACAGTTTATTCAAATATGTACAGTTTTTCTCAAAAAATGCATTGAAGCGTGTGGCAATTCATGCATTGCTGCTGATTTTGAAGTTCACCCAGAAGGAAAAAGAAAAATCAGAAGAGAAGCCCTTGTGCTGAGGTTAAAATCTTACAGATTCAAGAGGTTAAAATGGGACTATACTAATCAATATCTACTTTGTGTGGGACTCAGTGGAGAAAACAGCCAAGGTAAATGGACTTCACAGACCTGCTTATACTATGTGGACATGTGTGTAACTGCAAATTCACGATTGCTGGTTCATTTGGACATAGGTCGTTGGAGAGAAAAAGAACAACTGAAGAAGGAGATACAGACAGTATTAACACAATTGCTTCCTTGCATCCATCTCTGCTGCAGAGAATGAATAGCATTTTCTGTGTTAGGATTGCTTTGCCTGCCAATTATGATAAGGAGCCCTTAACGAGCAAGTTATCATAAGAAAAGATGCTGACGAAAACTGATAATTGAAAACCTTCAGGTCACCAGCCCTGGATGATACACACTACAGAATTCAGAAGATGCTTAGGTTTGAGGGGACAGAGCAGCTAACAAAGTGCACAGACTTTAATTAAAATGCCAACTCTATCAGTAACTTAGAGGGTGGCAAATTTTATGTCTCTAATTAAAAAGGCTTCAGAAGTGATCTGAGAAGTTACAGATGAGTAAACATTGCAACTGTATCAAGAAAATAATTGAAATGTTCATTAAAAATAGAATAATAAAGCACCTGGAAGACCAGGATTTGATAAAGCCTAATCTGCAGTTTTTTGAAGAGTCCCACTGATGTGCTAAAATGCAGTGAATGTCACCAAAGCAATGGGTATAAGGTCATTTATTCAGTCCTTCGACAAGGTCCTGCACAGGAAATTAGGAAGGAAAGTGAGTATTTGTGAACCAAAGTACTACTGGAGATCAAAATGGTGTAAGAGGCAGAAGAGAAAGATTAGAATTAAACAGTTTCTGCTGTGGCAAAACAAATTATGCCTCAAAAACTCATTGTGACATCAACATTTTCTGGCATATTTGTAATTTGGGATAGGAAATGAGCAAATTACATGTCTTGCAGAAGAAATGTTGGTTACAAATGAGCAGAGAGAACTGTGAGGAATACTGGGGAGATGAGAAACTGGGCAACACTCTCAAATCAAAGAAAATACAAAAGAAGTGTAGATTACTTAAATACTTTAAACAATTTTAAAATAGCCTTCCACCTGATTCTAAGAATGCAAATGCAAGGAATATGAGAGGTAGAAGATTATAAATTGATAAGTGGTAACACCTCTTCACAATACTTTTAAATAGACCAAGGACCTCACTGCTGCTGCAAGTAGCCAAAGTTGAGAATTTATCAAGATGAAAGAGGCTCTGACTTTAAAAAACAAATCAGGAAAATAACCCTCACACTGAGTTATATCTGTTACTTCCGTGAAAAGGGGAACAAAGTGATGAAAGGGATTTAACATGGTACTGGCTTGTGCTTGTCTTTAAAGTAGTAAATCTTCCCACAGTTAAGTCTTAAAATTTTTAACAGGAGTAGTTGGTTGAAAAACAGACTGATGTTTCTTGATCCAGAAAAAATATTTCTGCAATATTTGCTTTTTCTTTTCCAGCTTCTCCTCTGGTTATTCAAATTCATATTTTCAAATTGTAAAGAAGGGAGTGGAAAAGTCAAGAGAGTTCAGAGACTAAAGGGGGACTTTCTTTTTTCTCCTATTTTGCTGTCTGACTGTCTGACTAACAGACATTAAATGTTTGCTATCACAGTTGCAACTTCAACTTGAAAACCTAGCAAGCACAGACCGGAAGGAAGTTTATTTCTGAATTTGATCTTAGAAGAAACAAGAGTATCACCAAAGGAAATCAGGTCTCTAGTTCAGTAGATGCTTATGAACTATTCTAAAGCAGGCACTAATGTCCAGTGAAAGTAGTGATGTGAAGAAATGGCGTTTGTGGGAATGAAAGCAAATGATGATAGAGAAGGAACTAAGACATGGTATAATGCATATTGAAAACATTGCCAAGATAATGTTAAGAAGATGTATAGATTGAGAGAAGATGGGTCTGTGGGAAGATAGAAAAATAGCCATGAGAAAACAAGTATTTTAAATGATAGTTAATTCTCACTTGTGCATTTGGAACCTTGATTTATTTTATTTTCATATGTCTGCTTGTCACCTCCTCTAGCACTTTCCCTGCACTGTCTGTTCTGAGACTGTGACAAGCATGGATGGTACTTCAATTTCAGAAAAAATGTAGTATTCATTTTTGACTGTTTTCCTTCCTCCCATAGTGACTCGCACATTTTAGGAACCCAAAGCTGGGGAAGATGGGAGAAATGGAGTAGTGAAAAATAAAAAGGTGTTTTGAATGTATGCAGAAAGAGTTAGAACTGCTCTAGACAAACACAGAAACATTTCCTGACATTAATCTATAGAGCAAAGAAGATTATTTTGCCAGTTTAGTTTTAAGAGCAAAATCTTTCATACACCTCCAGAGAGACTCTTTACTGGCAGAGCAGCAGTATAGAGACGCTAATGTGTCAAATCAAAATGTCACTTCCCTCCCCCTTAAGCAGTTTCATTCCTCTCCCTCTCTTTGGCTGCTTCCCTCTGCATTCTCCAAGTTTAATCTGCAGGTTGACTTGAAATACAATAATTCACTAGATCTATACACATGCTTAAAGGGCTGTGTGTAATTGTGATTCTGAAGAGATCAACACCTTCTATTGATCCCTTCTTTGGCAGTATGTAGTATTTAAAAAAAAAAAGAAAAATGATTTGTTTCAAAAATGATCCTTTTTGTTGTCAAATCATGCAGCCTTTAGAACTCATGTGCTCTCCTAAAGATACGATGGTAAAACATATAGAATAAATAAATATCTAGATCTATTGGGTACAGTTGACAGCATACAGAAAATGCAACATTCTAATATGAAAGCCTGCAAAAGTGTCTATTGATTTGAAAAGACAGATTTTATCTATTAAAAATAAACCTTACTGTGTGAATGTGTTTTTTGACACAGTTTTAGACCCAGGCTGCATTATACAGGAGCTATGGACATCTTCAGTGCTGGAAATTGTAAAATAAACACTAATAACATAATTTTCTGGAATGTATAGCACACCACAACAGGAGTGACCTATGTTTCAATTTGGTAAACAGTTGTTATCACTGGAGCCATTTATCCAGCCGTTAGGTTAGCATTTGGGTCTTCTTTAAATAATCACTAAAAATGTAAATGCAAAACTAATACCTATAAAACAGCCTTTATGATAACCTCTACAGAATAAACTTGACATGAAAATGAAGGGTATAGTAACATCTGAAGGTATTTTAATGTGTTTGGCTTATACATGCTCCCCTCCCCCCACAAAAAAAAAAAAGTAGAAACCTTAGCATGAAATTAGGAACTGCATGAACCATTAGGGGAAGCCCTTTGTAAAAGAGCTGCCTTGATTCTGTGAAATGTTGAATATTCATAACTCCCATTTATTTAGATGAGAACTAATGCAACACAAAACCTTGCATATCTAAGTCTTTTTCACTTGAATAGAAAACAAGTAGGTTGCTCCAAAAGTAATGCCTAGTATTTATTTCCACAGAAACTACAACAGATATGATGGATCAGCCCTCATAGTTCTTTATTTGTATAGAACATATCTCCAGCTGATATAAGGTTTTTGGATTTCAACAAAGTTTTCAATACTTCTGTCTTTGATGTCTCATCAAATATGATGTTTGTGTACAAGTCCATATCTCAATCTTCAGTGAAGGAAGATATTTGAAGGTATAAAAAAAACCAACACTGCATGAATTCAAAAAGTTGATACCTATGATGCAAGACCTAGAGAACTTAGGAGTATATCACTGAAATAAATAGTACCATTAAAAAAAAAAAAAAAAAATCACTGCTTAAAATAGTCTTCTAAATATTTTTAGAGATGTAAGAGAAAATCCACTAGATTAGAGAGTAATGTCAGCAAAATAATGAAAATATCTGGATTATTATAATATCATGAACCAAGCAACTTCTGTGGAAAATAACAATACAGTGTCACAGTGCAGCCAAAATTCACACAGCCACTCCATAAATAAATTGTATGTGTATTGAAAGTGAGTCTCTATAGCCCTGATTAACTACCATGATTAATCAATCAACCGGTGGCTAACAGTAAGTCAACTAATACTTGACAATTCTATGTTCTAAATGCAGCCTCTCTTCTCTTGTGGTCTATTTGTTCATGGAATATCTATGGTAGTTCAAGATATTTTCAGAATTGAGTATAATTTGAAATATCTTTGGTTTGGTAAATTTAAACTAGAAAGTTGTGAAGTTTTCAAGTTAACATGATACTTGCATTGAGAAAAAAAATACATACTGCTGGTTGGCACAGGCTGTGTCTGCATTAACATTTTAGACCATTTTGCAGAGCAATCCCAGCATAAGAATCATTGTTTTTCCAGATGAACTTAAATAGCAATCTCTGATTCAAGTACAGATCTAATGCACTATAAACCCTAATTGGCTTTAACCACTGACATGTCCTCTGGTCAGTTTCAAAGCATATGTACAGTGAGGACATTCAGTTCTGCTGAACAGCCTGAAGTAAAATGTGCAAATTGCATGTAATATAGTCGTTGCAGTACCAAGTACCTTGATCTAATGTTATCCTCTTACATGCTAATCTTCTAATGTAGGCATACCCATATATTTGCCTTCATATCATCAGTGGCTTCCTTATTAAGGCCAGAAGTGTAAATAAAATTAAAATAATAGAGATTCAGAATTTCAAAAAATCTTCATAGTTTTAGCCACGTTCTTCTTTCACTAAAACTTCATAGAAGCAAAATCAGGTGTAATTAATGAAGAACTCTTTTCTCAGCCAGGATTTCTCAGGTGAGGTATAAGCCTAATTGGTTTTCATACGTTCTTTAACTCATTTCACTTCAGTTTTGTAAAGTCCATGTCAAAAATATTTTCTGCTTTTCCTTTCTGTTGAAAAATTCAACTATTGAGTTGAGAAGGCATAAGTTATTTGGATCCAGAAATTTACATTCAATGATGTCTTTTATTACCAAAATAATGTTGGGGGGTCCCCCCACCTCCCCAGTTGAATTCTTAGGAAAGTAATAGTATGAATCTTCCTACCATTCCCATATGGTAAGCTTAAATAGCAATGACAAAACTGAACACAGAAGCTTTTCAATGCAACAGTGAACTAAGAGCCTTTTCTGTATAAGTCAATTGGCAATACAAAACAAGAGAAAAGTGGAGATGTCTCGAGGCAGTAAATTAGATTTTTTTTTCTCAGTTCTTTTTACATAGAGAAAAATTCCAGTGTCAATACCTGAAGCTTTTAAACACTGAAGCGCTGCAATCCCCATTAACAGCACTACTGTGCATGTTTTTGAAAGACAAAGGCCTGAATAATAAAAGCATTTTTATTGCAAATTCCACTTTATATTTGACTTACCAAGATGATATGTACTAAATTTCACAGATGATAGTAGTGGCAAACTCAGTTATAACAGTGTATAAGGGCTGCTCTGAAAGTAATGCCTCCTATGATATGGCAGTAGAGGCTGAACCCTCCCACCAATTTTCCATTATGTGTTGTTGCCATGTGACAGATGGCAGCAGAGAAGCAGTCTGACACAATGGCACTGAAGTGCGTCTGAAGCAACAGCATGTCACTGAATTCCTCCACGAGGAAAAAATGGCACCCACTGGCATTCATCAACGCTTGCTGAATGTTGCTGGAGACCAAACAGTGGGAATGAGCACAGTGGAGCAGTGGGTGGTGCATTTCAGCAATGACAACATCTTAGCAGCTGTGGAACAGTAGGTCACCTTGCAGATTGTTACGAGTGTGGCATACAGGCTCTTGTCCATCTCTGGCAAAGCTCTGCAGAGCTCATGGTAGTGAGTATGCTGAAAAATAACCTGTTGTAGATGAGAAGTTTCTCTCAAACAGTGCTATTGTGCTCATTGTGTCTTCTGTAGTTTCCACGGAAATAAATAGGAGGCATTACTTTTGCAGCAATTTATTTAATCCTTGTATTAATTCAGAAATGATTTATACAGACTGTAAGCTCACATGAGAGCTCTAGTTAGTTACAGAGAATGATATGGACCAAAAGCAAGAGTTGACAGGATTTGACAACCTTCAGTCTTAAACAACAGTTTTGCTACCTTTTAGACAACAGATTTCAGCTTTCAGTTAGTCTCTCAACTTGGTCATGTGCATACAGCATATGCTGTATTGCATTTCCTAACCTCTACAGCCATGTTTTGCACTCAGACTCCTTTTCCAGGTCATGAGGCCAGGTGCATAACACCACAAATACTTTTGTATTTCAAGATATATTGGTGCAGATTTTAATCCTAAGCCTTTCTACCTCAGTGTGGAAAGTCCACATTACATCTGCCAATGTTCTTCATGAAAATTATTGAGCTGGTGCTTTATCTCTGTGCCTTAATCTGCTTTCCTGTAAACTTTCTAGCCACACATTTCATTACTCTATTGATTACATCAATCTGCTGAATTTCTGCAAGACCCATCATGTCAAGGCTTTTTTCCTTTCCTGGGCATTATACCACATTTGTGTTTTATTTCAGATGTTTCACACTGCTGAGAAAACATTGAAGATTATTTTTGGCGAGTGGCCCATTGTACTTTGTAGAGGATGTGTGTTTTTTTTTTGCCAAAAATTATTCTAAAGACCAAATTCATACAGAAATTACAGAAACGCCAAGTACATGTTCAGTTATTGTTGCACAGGAATCAAAGTGCAATGAGTAAGGCCTTTGCTTTATATCTTAAAGTTGAAAAAATTTAGAAACATTTTTTGGAATGACTTACAAGTCATCAGCGAGGCACGTGAGCAAGGGGACTACACAGCTGTACTGAGAGATGTTCAGAGCCAAACTGAGATGGACCCAAAAAGGGCACATAAAGAAATTTCCTTGCCATGGGCATAATCAGATCTGGCTTAGATAAATGTCTATGCTTCTTTCCAAAACTTCTGTCTCAGAAGACTGAGAAAATCTTTGTTAGTTTTTGTTAGATGTAGTATAAGATGGCAGTCAGTTATTTTATCAACTCTCAGTGTTTTACACAACAAATGCAAAGGTGACAGGTTATCAAGTTGCAGGATTTTATGTAAACAGCATGACATTGTGAGTCAGGAACCTAAATTCTTGTCCTGATCTTGCTCAGCTGCATTTGGCAAAATAATTTCTTTGCTTCTCTTTGTTCAGAGCACTATGTAAGTGCTAGTTAATACTAGTGACAGGCAGCAACTGTAGCAAAACACTGTATTTGTGGAGTGGAAGGGAAAAATGTTTTACGTCCTCAGTACAGGGAGAAAAAATGATCTGGTTCAGTTTCAAGTTTCTCTACTTTAGAGAAAGAGCTGGAAAAATATTCTTACAGGCCCCCATTAAATATATCCTGTGCAACTGTGCTGTACTTGATTAAGAAGTATTTAAGAGTATTAGATTAATATTTTTAGAAAGTCTTATACATACAAAGTATTTTCTCTATTTATAAATCACAGTAACCAATCCACATAATTATGCACGCAGAAAAGTGCTGTAGATACTGATTAAAAAGCCTTAATAAACCCTCCAGATTAGAGGCTCCCTTTGCAACTCTTCTTGATGCTCTGCTTTTTGCATCTTTACTCTGCAGGCTGTGGATTGAAGAAGGAAGCCGTCAAAGCTTAACATAACCAGTCAGTTCTTCCATATTCTAAAACATTAGGGAGTGCATTGAAGCTTGATAAGTCACAGCAACCAGACAAGTATATTATCAGATCTGCTGTCAAGATCGTGAACAATCATTCTGATAGCTCATTTTCTAGAGTAGTTTTCTAAGGGGACTCTCAGGTTTTTTAGTTACAGTTTTTTTCAGGATTTTAAGACACACATTTTCTCTGCCTCTCTTGAATGACATGGTCAGAGATTTCATACAGCACATAGACATAAATTCCTATGCCTTGTCCTAATTTATTCTTTATAATTTCTTTTATTTTGACAGCTGGCATATCTGCCACTATGGTATCAGAGTGAATATGAGTACTTTATCAAAGAACAATGAAAAGAGCAATGAAAGAACAACGCGAACATGTCTCTACAGTGAGGGTGGTGAGGCACTGGCAAAGGGTGTCCAGAGAGGTGGTGGAAGCCCTGACCCTAAAGACACTCAAGGTCAGGCTGTACAGGGCAACGAGCAACCTCATCTAGTTGTGGTGTCCCGGTTCATTGCAGGCAAGTTAGGCTAGATAGACTTTGCAACTTTCCAACTTAAAGGATTCTATGATTCAATGAAGTATTATTTGTAATTGAGGAGAGTCAAAGTCTTTTTAAGTGGTTGCAGGGTTCTCTGGGCTTTGCAGTTTCTGCTCCTGGGGGATAAACACAGTCAAAACAGATGTTTGGACCAAAGTGAGGGCTGTAATATTTTTTTCTCAATCAAAAAATAATAAAGGCGTAAGGATGAAGGCATCTCCCACTTGCTGGGAAAAAAAAAAAAGAGAAAAATTTCAAGTTTGTATCCATCAGCAAACAAAAAAAAATGAAGTCTTCTGCATCTTCTAGCAATGCTTATTGTAACTAAGGTAGTGCATGTTACTTTTCTGTTAGAGTAGCCACTTTGCCTTTATTTACATATGTGAAAAAAATAGAATGTATATGGAATTAGAGATAACACGGTGATTTTTTTCATTTTTAGAACAAGTGAAGCTACAAATCAGTTGAGAAGAAAATTGACCAAGCAACAACAGATAGCTGAGAAAGCATCTCTAAAGCAGGGGTTGTTAGGACATGCCCTCAGGAGCCAAGAATAAATCCATAGGCGGATGAACACGAAGCACTGTGACCTAGAAGTCCTGAACATAAATCACAGACATACTAGACCTTACTGGAAGCTAATGAGCTGTGTTCGGTGGAGACCAATTGTTTGCTTTGCTCTGTAAAGGTTAGCAGTGGAGCACAACTGAAGGAGGATGAAGCCATAAGAATTCAACTTCTTGAGATTAAATCCGTGAAGCTGTTTATTTATTCACAGGAATTTATAGGAGTGGTTGATTGCTTTTCTGCTGTGTTAAATAAATGGCGTGCATGTTTCAAGGTAAGAAAAAGAAGACTTGCCAACTCACAGGCTTGTGAAAATGGCTTTGTTAGAAAAGCACTCTCTTTGTTGGAAAGACTTTTATTTTTGTTCTACCCACTTCTTCCCTTCAGTGAAGCAGAAATTACACACACAAAAAAATCCCTCTTAAAGGTTTGAAGCCACAAGGTTTTCACAATTGTTTGGAAACAAGAGAGAAGTTCTTCCTGTGCATGTCAGAAAAGAAAAGCCTGAGTTCATCAGGAGGTTTCCTAGCCTTACAGTACTGAGGCAGTCTTCTAGCAAGACAGCAAATTTGATGGCATGATCAGAAACAATTTTGTTGAAATAATCTCCACATGAGATAGTTTCCTTCCTTACATTCAGTACACTGGAGAGATGGTCTCAACCCTGTGTAATAAGCACGCCTGTAGGTGCATCTCTGAATCATGGGCACTCCTGCTGCTATGTTAACAGTCTCAGTGGACTCTGGCAGGCTGGATTCCAACTGAGATCCACTGATGTCATCTGAGAAGTCTGCTGTCAGAGTAATGCTTTGCAGGCAGCTGGGCTTTTTCAAGGCTGTGGGGAAAGGGCTGAACACACATATGGCTTCTTGGAGCTCTGTACAGTCCAACAGGAAAGAGCAAATCCTTTTTTCCAAAGCATGAGGAGGGAAAATACAAAGCAGAGAAGATTCTTTCTTTTCTATTTGTGAGCTTGTCTGTCAGTAGAGTAGAGGAAAGGAAGGTCTTGGAGTTCACCACTGACCATCACTTACAGTTCATCACAGGACCATCCATGACAAATTGATGGGACTGTGCAATGATTCCACTGTGCCATTTCCATTTCAAGATTTGACATTGAATTGCAGTGGACTATGAAGCTGGACAAGATACTTTGTCTGTCAAGACACAGCAGTGCTTTTTCTCCAGCCCAGGGATTCTCCAGCCACTATGACTATTACAGTCTGTAGCAACTAGACAGTTGAAGTAGTTGAATTTTACAGGCATTACAGAGAAGACAACTCATTTATGCTTATGTGATTTTCCTGCACAGGCACTGAGAGCAAAGAAGTGGCTGCAGTACAGACATCTGTAAATTAGATTTATTTTAACAAATGCAGTTTGCTGCCACATGTCCGTCAGACCTCCAGCTGAAGGCTTGTTGGACACAGACTCCTAACTGCCTCTAAACTCTTCTAAAAATGAGTCTTTGGACATTTTTATAAGTATTTCACCTGTTTGGAGAGCACCACCACATAAGAGAAATAATAATAATAGATAAGAATTCAAATAGGAAATGTAATAAGGAAACATAAACATTACTTTAATCTAGTTGTTCTTTAATCATTCTGGCATTACTACCACAGGAAAATAGGATTATATTCCCACCAGGTGAGTCACTAGAAGCTCACTTCCATAATAAATCACTTTGGCAGATGAAGAAAGCTTAGCATTCCTCCAGTTCTGAAATGTATATGCCAGCTATCAGTTAAATAGTATCTAGGATTTATTTTGAAAAGAGGCAGCTAGAGACTTATATTGGCAAGAACAGCTGCAGAAACATTTTAGGCTTTGACCTTCAACAGTGATGATGATACAAAGCTGTTTTCTGTACTATTTACTCTGAATACTGTTTGTCTTTCTACTTAACTGCTAGCTCCAGCCATTCCTTCTGTTTTCCTGTGTCAGCCATTATACATTCTCTCCATCAGTCTTTTCACACAGAGTTTTTCTGTATCATCCCCCTTTCTTCCTCATTTCTTTTTCTAAAGCTGTCATCATTTTGTCCTTCTTCCCACTCCAATTAAAAAAAAACACAGTATTCACACATGCTGCTGCACTGTAAGACTTTAGATGCATATTGCAGTTCTTACAATTCTCATAGTGTAAGCTTCTGGGAGCTTGAACTATCTCCTCCCGTTCCTGGTATAGTACAGAGCTGGGATCAGAGCTTACATCACTAAGGACTGTACAAATAAAGGCATACAGAATCACAAAATTGTTTGAGTTGGAAAGAACATTTAAAGGTCATACAGTCAAACTCTCCTGCAATGAACAGGGGCACTTACTGCTACATCAGGTTGCTCAGTGCCCCATCCAGCCTGACCTTAAGTATCTCCAGGGTCAGAGCATCCACCACCTCTCTGGGCAACTTGTTCCAGTGCCTCACCAACCTCACTGTAAAAAACTTCTTCCTTATATCCAGTCTAAATCTCTCCTCCTTTAGTTTGAAGTTATTCCCCCTTGACCTATCTCAGCAAACCACTGAAGAGTCTTTCTCCTTCTTTCTTGTAGCCCCCCTTTGGATACTGAAAGACCATTCTGAGCTCTCCCAGGTTGCTTCTCTTCTCTAGGCTGAGTTGCTCCAGCTCTCAACCCATGCAGCAGAGTTTCAGAGGCCAATGAGATAAACACAGGTTCTAATGTAGTTAACTAGATTATTACCTGTGCCTTCACAGAATCAACAAGTAAAATAACAGGATATAAATGGCAGATTTAGGTAAAGTTTTTGGTTATTTATCTATGGTAAAGGGATATTTTGTCTTGTATAATACTACATGAAATCAGTAAGTACTTTAAAAAAATTTGCCACTCCACAAACGTTATTTGTTTATTCACTTTAGCTTATCTGGTGAGCTAGCCCTCTACTTGATAATGGAGACAGGTATGGGGATAGTTCTCATTGTCCCACTGTAGTTTGTTATAAGCCTCATAAGAATGTTATAAGCCTAAATATTTAGTACTTTAAGAATTCATCATTTCTGTGGGTCAAACCACAGTTCTCCTGAAGACAACAGGTTTTGATTTGTTATGCTGAATATTATGCAAAAGATACTTTCCAGGCCCTTTCAAAAATGGCTTCCATAGCTCTGTTTCCTAAAAGATCTGGTGGGATTTGACGTTAGCCCAAGCTAGACTTTTGGAGCTTTATCTAACACTGGTGCCCATTTGCACTCCATGAGCTCTCCACATCAGCAGCATTGGTTATGCCTGATAAAGGCTGCCAGACCATCTGCACAGTGCTTGCTGCACGGGGGCACTGATCAGCTGTGGCAGCAAGGAAGTGGAAGGATGAAAAGGAGAACAGGAACAGTACTCAGGAGCTATACAAAACCAGCTCTGGTAACAGCCTTCCCGAAACTTACTCCATAATAGCAATTTAGAAAATTATATGTTATTACTATCACAGTTCTTCCTGTATATTTGCAGTGAGACAGGAACCAGGCTGGACTGTACACCCACTAGTACAGAGCTGAGTATCTCTTGGCTTTGCTACCACGGTGACTGCAGCCATGGACATTTTAAAAAAGGCACATGAGGCATGCTACAATCAAGATGTTTTGGAGAGGTCAATCATCTAGGCTGGCACTGCAGGATGGCTGGGATGTCTGCAAGCAAAGCCCATGTGTTGGAAGGTTGCAGTCGTGCATACAGAGCTCCAAGACACGAGGTGTGCCTGCAGTCACACCAGCCTGGCTCCCCAGCTATGACCTGGGGACCACCCAGCAACAGTATGCAGGAATATCCACTACATTTGAACTCTAGGCTCTCATTAAGGAATGGTGCAGTTACAGGCAGGGAGACTAAGCCTTTGTCCTGTAAAAACTAGAGAATTACCTGAGAACACAGTTTTAAGAAATAAGGAATGGCCATAGCAGCATATACATCTACTGAAAGAAATAACACTGGGGCATTTTTGTTGAGGCACAAAATATTTCATTCCACATTTTTATACTCTCTGAATAATTTAGGAATTCAACCTCTTTAGAATTTGCTTAATATTCCAACACTTTATCAAGGTTTCCCCTTCTACACTAGTTTACCACATAGAGAAAAACTGTGGTTTGAAAAAAATATACTACAGCAGCCAGAAGTCTCCTGAATTATATATGTCCATGAAAATTATTTGCAGTCATTTTTACAGATCTTTCTTGCATTTAAGCTCTCTCCCAGGTTTTTTGCACTCCAGAAGTCAGGAAATACTTTGAGATGCACTACGTGTGGAATGAAAGAAGTATGTGTTGTATTAAGCTCTGGATGTCCAAAATATTTAAAACACAAAAAATATTATATTTGAAGAAATGGTGAACTGGGAAATTAGTCCCGGCAGCAGGCAAATAACAAGGATAAATTGAATACCAGTATGCAAACACATAGGATACCTGCACTGAGCTTAAAGGCCTGGCATACCTCATGATTTTTCAAACTACTTCTCAGTTGACCCTTCAGGGTACAATGAAATGCTCTTCAGAACAGTCCCCTAGAAACCAGTAAGAGATTGTGCATTCTTTAAATACTCAAGAGGCTGTTGAGCAATATCCAATTCATACAGCAGTTTCTGTTGTGTTGACAGGTGGAAAGGAATGTGTGGACTGATCATGGTCTTGCATATATTTTCCTGATGCAGAGCTAACATCTTCTCCACATCTCCATCCACCTCAATAAACACTGCTGTGAGCAGAACAGGCAGCCCTCCTGTTGGGAGGACAGAGCTGCCACAGAGGGCAGGATGGAAGAGAGCAATGCAGACAGTGCACAAAAAGGATGAAAAAAGGGATCTGTGAAAAGGGAAAGAGAAAAAATGAGCCATAAGGTGAATGTTCAAGGTGTTTAGGAACAAGTATAGAGGTGAGACGCTTATAAAACGCTGCACTTTTTTATCATCAGTAATTCTTATTCACAAGATACTTAAAGAAACCCAGCTTTTCCTTGGTTCAATTTCTTTGATTCACAGCATCAGGTTGATGCATAAGTCTCCTGAGTTTTGACAATCCCATTTTATAAACAGGTCTGTGTAGCAACAGTAGTTGTTATTTCAAGACTCATGTTTAATTTTCTCAAAAGAAAAAGAGGGTTTTGGACTTTTCCAAAGGGTGATGGATAAAAGTATACATACGTGCATATGTGTGTATACACACATACACCACACACACCCTCTCACACAATTTGTTGCACAGGCAGCAAGGATGTTATGTGCAATAGTATCTGGCCCATATGAATTGGAATTCTCACCAGTGCCCTCCCCCCCTAAAAAAAAGAGAGAAGAAAACAGCCTGACTTATATGACTGTGGAGCAATTACAGAAAAGTGCTTGTATCCTTGCTACAGCCTTCTCAAAACCTACTCCCTAAAGACAATTTAGAAATTTATTATGTCATTATTATTACAGTTGTTCCTCCTGCACACTTCAGTAGCCAATAATGCATTATTACGGGTCTCCATAAATAAACTTCTGCCTTTTGTGTATGCAAAACCCCCCATGTATTGCAAGTTCCATTCCAAACTGTGCAGACACATAGGTGCTTAAACTTCTGCAACACACTGGAGTTTTACATCTACAGTGCAGTAAAAAAAGAAAAACAAAGAGCAAACAACTAATCTGTTAGAAACCAGACAGTAGAAAACAGACTTCTCAGGCTGTGCACAGCTCTTTTGCCTAGACATTGCCTTCCCAGTTTCATATCTATCTTTCCTCTTCATGCTACCCAAAATCATATTTGAAAATGGTAGTATAAATAATACTGAAAATAGGGCATCTTGCAAATGGTTATGGCTTGGGGAGCTATATACTTCTCAAACAAACTTCAGCAGAGTGCATTCCCACCTTTCTCAAGTGCAAACTCCCCATTAAAAATAGCATTCACAGACTAGTTTTTTCACCTAGTCTATCAGGACACTGGAGTAGGAATTCAGTCATCCTCATGTGTTCCTTCATGTTCTTACAGTCACAGAGTTTGCCCAGTTCCTTATGTAAGTGTACCCAGACCTTGGTGATAATCTCAGGTCCATTCCTTCATTTCTATTGTTTTTCTGGCCTGCTGAATAAATTATTCCAGGGAGCAGCTATAGCTTATAAACTCTCCATGGTTGGAAGTTAACCCTGTTTTTTTTACTTCACTAGAGACAAATCATGTTGCTAATCAGCACTGAGCACAGGAACACTGAGAGCTGTAGGAGCCCAAGCAATATGGTCAGTGAACAGAAAATGCTTAATTTTCACACAATGAGAAATGATTAGGCCATTTTCCATGCTCTGAAACCCACAAAATAAACTCTGCTTGGGATGTCATGCAGGATAAATCAGGTTATTGCTTAAATGAAACAGTATAGGATTGATGCTGTGGTGTGAGGGGCAGAGAATTTGGGAATGAAGCAGAAGAGAAATTTGAAATCATGCAATATCTGCTCTATGTTTAGGAGTGGAAAGGCAAGATGATAAAGGGAGAGGTTAAAGCAAATGAGGAAGGTACATGCACAGGAAAAGAAGGAGGATGAAAGGGTCCAGTCACATGTAAGCAGGAGGCTGGCCAGCTAAATGGCTACAGATGTCCTATTCTGTTACTAAATCCTGCTTCTAATTCAGCTCCACTGAGAACCACTGCAAGTGCAGACTGTCAAGGAATTAGGTGTGGGGCAGAGCAGGGAGGGAGACAAAAGCAGTGGCGCCCCCACCTCAGGGTCATCACGAAAGTTGAAACAGACGCACAGGCCAGGGCTAGCTGTTACAACAACCCACAGGACTTCCATGTATGTGCAGCACTAATATACTTCAGGCTGGAGTAGTGGATAAGTAGAAAAGAACTGTGGAATTGGTTTTCCCATCCTATGGGTGGAGATAAGGTTGAAGAATGGCTGGAGCTGGATCTGAAAAGAACAATCTTTCATGACGTTGCAGCAGGAAGTGAAGGAATCTGCTGGGTCCTGCAGTCCAGCAGGTTTGGCTACTCCTAATAGACTGCAACAGTGAACTAGTTTAGTGATATTCATCTGCCATCACTTAGATACAAGAAGATACATAGGAATATCAAACTGTTCAGCCATGCTTACTTCAGTGATTGAGTGCCACGACTTTTTTTTCCCTTTCCTTTCGGGCTTTCTCCAGCAGAGTGCAACAGCTTTTGGTTCAGAGCTCATCAAGCTCATCAGAGGGGATAGTGTCCACCCCCAGCAAGTATGCTGATGATAAAAAGCTGGGAGGAGTGGCTGACACACCGAAAGGCTGTGCTACCATTCAGCAAGACCTGGACATACTGGAGAGCTGGGCAGCAAGAAATCAGATGAGGTTTAACAAAAGCAAGGGTAGAGTCTTGCACCTGGGAAGGAATAACTGCAAGTATCAGTATAGGTTGGGACACGACCTGCTGAAGAGGAGTTCTGTGGAGATGGACTGGGGGTCTTGGTGGATGACAGATTGTCCATGAGCCAGCAGTGTGCCCTTGTGGCCAAGAAGGCCAATGGCATCCTGGGGTGCATTAAAAGGAGTGTGGTCTGGAGTACCAGTCCTGGGCTCCCCAGAACAAAAAAGACAGGGATCTCCTGGAGAGAGTTTAGTGGAGGGCCTCAAAGATGATAGAGGGTCTGGAGCATCTCCCCTCTGAGGAAAGGCCGCGTGACCTGTGCCTGGTCAGCCTTGAGGAAAGAAGACTCAGAGGTGATCTTATTATTTTTTCTTATTATTGTTTCCACGGCACAGTAGTTCAAAAAAGAAACTGCAGCACAAGAATGTCAAAAAGCTACCAAATGACTGTCATGGCTGAAGGATGTTAGTGCATTGCTTAGGAACAGCAAACTCAATGTCCTGAAGAAGCATCCAAAAAAGTAGGAAAGTCTAACATTTTTTGCGTGACTTCAAGATCTAATAATCCTCTTTAATTTTTCTTCAATGAAAACTACTGTTTTTTCAAGTAGTAATACAATCTCAGTTTCAGAAGTACACTTTATGCAGAAGAGATTTATTTTTCTTAACTCAAAGGGAGGGAAAAAACCATCAAATCAAGAGCTTCCAAGGTAAAAAATCAATGTATATACTTTTATAAAACCTTTCAAGCAGAAGATGAAACACACACACATAGATACATGTATGTACAAATATGATATTAAATCTTCCTAGTCCACTAATAATAAGATTTTAACTCCTGTCAGTTAATCTCTCAAGGTCCCATTAAATAAGTTTGGGACAACAGTTGAAATTAGATGAGTAACCAGAAGGCCAACTTCTTTTTATTGTGATAGTCCAAATGGAAGGAAATAAGTTTCAGAGTTGATCTTCTATCCTCGAATATAGCCTTTTTCAATTTGATTAGGATGCCATTAGGGTGAGTGCCTTTGTCGATTTCAGTCATTATGGTGTTCTAGAGAAAGACTGCTGAACTTGGAAGAATTTAAAACAATTTATAATGCTCTAGAGAACATTGCATATCCGGAACAAGTCTAGCCAACAGTTTTATTCTCACTAAATATTAATGGCTCTGGTCAGACATATCTAATAAAGGTGAATCTGATTACTGTGTTGCATTACATGATACTCCTACAGCACCATGCAGCAGAAGGGTTGGCATCCTAGCAACTTCTGTCTTCATTTAAATTCATACAAAATGAAGGCCAAGTTGAGAGAAGAATTTCTCTAACAGTAAGGTGCTGACAGACTCATAAATGTGACTCATTGTCAACCCTGCTTCTGGGCCTGTCTACAAGTGTGAATGTCACGTTTGCATCCTCTAGACATCTCAGCAGAGGCAAAGCACAAGGGCAACACTGAAGCTTAGATTGGAGCCTGTGCTGTTTAGAAATGGAAGGAATGACAAGTGGAAACTGAAAGTATTGACTAAATGTTTTAGAGTAATTCCTCACAAAACAAACTGCTTCTCATAGAAGTCGCTCTCATGCTTTCTCCGTCGTTCATACATAACTGTATGTTGTAGAACTGTATCTCCTGTTTGAGAAGAAAGAAGAGATTTGAATGTTTTGTGTGACAGAGTTGCAATACATAGCATGTGCCACTTGCACCTCATATTTGGAGATCATTTTTTGTCCAAAGAGGCGAAAGTAAGCAGTACAAGACATAAGTTCACTCTCTGTATTCAGTTATAAGCATGTGCTAACACTGCTTTTAATCATCTGTGTTGCTAAGTTCCTGGGAGACCTTTACATAGATCGGGACCTCATTGCACTGAACCACTGTACAGCTGTGGAACAAAAACACAGTTCTCTTTTCCCAAGGGATACTGGATGGGCAGAGTGGATTTGCAGCAAAAGAAATACTATAATGTTAGTCAGTCTGAAAAGAAAACTGTGGTCTCAGCAGTCTTATGTAGTGTTTATGACTCTGGATTGGAATCATCTTCTTCCACTTCAGAACTGTAAAACCCAAATTTAGCCTATCAACATTTTTAATACATCAGTAATCATCAGACTGTGACATAAATATCAAAATCCTCCATTATAATTAATTTCCTCTATTAAGAAAGATCAGAAAACAAAAGTATAGCAGTATTAAATGAATATATTCGTAGAAGTTATTAGTCAATGTAATGTCTGCAACCTAATCTATTCTAAAATAATCACAGCGAAATAAACATAATTAAAAACATCCAAGCTGACACATGTCAAGACAAAGTATGTGTTAGTAGATAGCTACCACTGATTATGAGTCATATAACAAGAACGGAAATGAAACTTTTTGTTAACTTTAAGAGATGTCATATCTACTTCTGATTGTAATCTAGATGATATTAAGCTTGCAGTTTAATGAACTCAACCAACAGACACACTGAGAGGCAGAAGTTCACAGAAGCAGTGCAATTTAATTATTTGTTTGTTTGCCATGCTCTGCTGTACATCTGTGAAAGAAAGTCAGAAAAAAAGTCAGTTCCATACGCCATGTGGCTACTTAAACACTTCTTATTACATTTGCCAGGAAGACTCGTATTTCGTTTCCACCCAAACCCTGATATTGCCGATTATTATTTCTGAAAGAAGCCAAGACACACAGCCATGCACTAGACTAGGAAGTAAGCAATCAGCAGGTAAAATTTTTACTACCTCTTTGTTAAAGGGAAATTCAAATTTCATTTGGTAAGGAGATAGTTTTCTTGAAACCAAATTATCCCTCCAATTTTTAATTAATATGAAGCAAGAAATTACACTGCCTTGTGATGTTTCCTATTCTGCAGCAGTGTTTCCCAGACAGCTGGCAACTTATCACTTACATATCCCATGGAAGCTGCTTGGTGATCTAGTGTCTTCCAACAAAGACAAAACATGATGCTATTGATTGAAGCATACACTATTGCCATTTTGCTTGCTTGTGAACCAAGAAACTTTGGATCTGCTGAAAGCTAACTTTGAAGTGGAAGGAATAATCAACCTATGTCTTAAGTCAAATCTGTTCCACACATCTCTAGAATGCCACACCACCTTCTCTTTTTCTTTCATGTTCTGGGAATGCGCGTAGAAACCTTGTGAAGTGGTGCAGGTACCAGAGCTGCAATTTGCTCTGAAAAGAGACTTGCATGGGAACAGGTGTGACAGATCAGACTGAAGGTCAAACTGCCACAGCTTTTTCAGGGTGTGGCTGCAATGCAGCCTGTGCTGTTCTTGGAAAAAAGTTGTGGTCCAAAAGTTCCAGTCTTTTGAACAGAAAACAGAGAGTATTAGAACATCCTCACCGTGTTCTGCTGAACTTGTGTTCTGCTATCCTCTAGAAATGCAGACCAGGACTGATTAGCATCAGTAACTCAGCAGTACTCTGGCCCTGACAGCTTATCCAAATTCTCGTGTTAAATAGACCACTAAGACTCACTGCTTACCCAGGGGCTGGATTTTCAGCTCATTTCCCAGGATTCTAAAAAGCTGTGCAGTGAACTCATCATGAAATCGTGCCTCCTCTGCTGGCACAGCTAAACCACAATTAGGACACTATTAAGAATGTTGTATAGGGAAAGTTTTACACTTGTTTTTTTTTTCTTGCAGAGATCACAATATCAGAAGCTGTCAGTTTTTTCAGGTTTCAGGGAGAGATTGAATACTGAGTTCATTGTGATGCTTGGTACACAGACACAATGTTCGATAGTACTGCTGATACTTAGTAATGCTGTGGGAATTCATTTTAATATGGAGACATAACATCAACTTCACATGAATCTTAATAAAGTAAAATAATAATTCACTATGTACATTACTTGTTTCATACATTGTGTCTGCCTTTAGTATGTCAAATCAAAATTTAAAATGTTACTTGCATTTTTGAGTAAAGTGTGAATCTGAAATGACTGTGTTCATTTTTGACCTCATTTCTTTGCATCATCCCTCCTTGGAAAAATTGTGCAGTAGGGGGTAGAATATCCATTCCTGTCTTTTATTTTCAGGTATCCAACAAAGAGCAAAGATAAATAATTCTAATAGATCAGTGACTAATGACAAAGATGCCTTTATAATTTGTCTTTCCATATTTTTATCTTCTAATGCATTTATCATTTCTGTATTCATCCCTATTAAACTTCTGAAAGTGATTGTTTAAGTACAAATATTGTTTGCAATTGCTACTTCTTAATAACTAGAAATGTCAGTTTTACTGCTCGAATTCTACTATTAAGTCTTCTTTTCCAACAATACTCTGCTAACCTAGAGAAGTCTGACTTTCCATCTTCTGCTAAAAAGAAACATTACACGTTCTCTGAAAAGAGAGAAATGATTTGCAGGTTGTGAAAGCACAGCGTAATGCATTTCTCTCCTTCCCAATATATCTCAAAAGTATACCAGATATTATGATTACTACACTGAAATGCAATGTATATAAGTTTAATTAAAAAATTATAGCAGTGCTTAACTTCCAGCAGAGAAGAACTAATACGGAATTGCTGTTTCTTCTTTCCATAATTCTTTCTTTGATCAAGCCTAAAAACCATTTTTCTTACGTCTACTAATACCAAAGACAAATAGACGATACTAAGTGGCAAAATTTGAGATGTGATTTTTATTCTCAGAGGGGAGAAGACCAGAAAATCTTCATGGAAAAAAAGAATTGATTTACAGATTATACATTTCTTTGAAACTGTGACAGAGGAGGGAATACATTTTTTTGCGTTGTAAGGAATTTAAACAAGCATCAAATTTATGACGTATTCTAAACTATGCGTGAATAGGTGAAATGAAAACCTATTTAACAAACTAGTGCATTCTTATTCTTACCCAGGCTGGCAGATCAAAAGAGACAGTTTTAGTTATTTTAATTCAGGAGTATGACATCTATAAAAAGCTGTAATGTAAATACAGAAAATAAATTTTAATATGAATAAAAGAATAATTAAATTATAATTCCTACAAAGACAGTCAATTGCTTAGCTTTAGATTCAACATAGATAAAAAATTACTCATTTAATCGTGGATATTGGATTTTTGTTTGTTTGTTTTAATAAAAAGATGTTAAGGAAATACTGAGTTGAAACCACTGTATAAATAGTAAAGAACATAGTTCAAGACTAGTTGTAACACATTCCATTTTTCAAGTAAAGAAAAAATTTTTAAATGTTTGCAAAATATTTTTTCACTGAAATAGTTCAGTGAGAAACTAGTTCAAGAGACTAGTTCAATAAACTAGAATCTGAAGAAAATATGTATCTTGGAACTTTATAACTCTGTAATTTAACTGTGAAAAGGCGAATGGAACACTCCAATCAAAAGAAAAAAATGAAAAATACTTTTTTTACAGGAGGCAGAAAAAAAACAATTATCATTTCTAAATAGAGCCCATCCTTGAAAAACTCATCCAACTCTCCCACCAACAGTTACTTCCTTGTCACTATCCACTTGACTCTTCTTGACTTTCAACACTAGTTGAAGAAAGAAAAATCAGTGTGGTAGAAAGTGAAATCTAACAATAAGAAGGGTGAAACACATTCTCCCTCTCCCACAGTGTGGACCCCTGAGGGGTCAAGAGGGGTCAGTTCAGTCTTTCTTGTTTGAAAAAATGTATATCCAATTTGGTTAAATCTATCTTCAGCAGAAAAAAAATAATACTAGTAACAAATGCTGATGTAGCTACAAATAGTTTAATTCAGTGATGAACTTGAGTACATTAGGAAACTGTATGAACATGAATGCACCAGACCTGTCCTAATTACTTCCACATTTTTAATTAGCACGTTATATTCCTCTAGTCTGTCCTTAAATAGACCTGAGGCTAGAAGACAACCTGGATTATTCAATTCCAGTTTGAATAATCTCTTTAATAACCTTGTAATTACACAGTTGAAGTTTTTATTATTAAATAATAATCCAGAGTTTACGTGAAGGAGAGGAGAACAGTCTGAGGCTGTGCATTCAAAGAAGCAATGAGTAAAGACTTTTGATATAAATATATAGAATCAAGAATAAATGTATAACACCAAATAAGCTAAAACATACCAACACACATCACACTTTGAATGCTCCAAGAGTGCATGAGAAATTGGATGAAGAAAATGTAAACATGTCTCCCACAGACCTGTAAAAGTTACTTATTGCACTATTGGAAAGCGCAGAGAAATATGAAGTATTGTGAAGATTAGCAGAAAATAAGAGTTAGGATGATAAAACCATCATACAATTTGTTTCATTATCAGGGATTGCTCGAGAACAGCTTAGGCAGTATTTCCTTAGCAGGGCAGTAAAAAGTTTTAACCAGTGTTTTCATACAGATTTACTGCTAATAAAAGTAGTTTTGTCACATAGCGTTATTGCTAATAATTTAACTTTGAAAGCGATCTCAGCTTCTTTCATATTATAATGTTATCAACCATAACAGGAAGGTAATAACTATTCCTTCAGGGTAAGTTATTTTTCTTAAAAATATGCTGACACTATATCAAATAAAAGTCTTGTTTTTCAGTACTCAGTCTTACATATGTATATATACATGCTCATATTGATAGCATTGAATTGCCTAATAGATTGAAAATTATGCTGGTCATTCTGAAAGCAATGCTGCTACAACAGGTACAAAGATCACAATAACATTATTTGATAGAAAAAATTCTCGGCTACAGAACAATATTTTTCAACATAGTCACCTACATTAGCTGTGTATTTTTTGCCAGAAATGATTAAGAGCCTGCATGCAGAGTCTGTACAAGCCTCACCTCCTCTCTGTGCTCACATCCACTGGCTGGTCTCCGTCAAGCATTCAGCAAGTTTCAGTGAATGTCAAAGGGTGCCATTTCTTCTGCATAGCATTCAATGATACACCTTTTCTTCATCTGCTCTTCCATGTCAGACGCCTTTTTGTCAGATTGCCCTTGTGCTGCCATCTGTCACACAGCAGTAAAATGGAACAAGATAGTCATGAGAAGGTCAAACACCTACTGCCATACCACCAGCATCTGCCTCTGGTAGCATGAGCCAACATAATAAAATAGGAGGCATTACTTTCAGACTTTCAGACATAGCTTTAGATGTATATACAAGTGTATATGTGGGTATTTTTAGTGTTAAAAAGATGTGTATTATAAATTTATTAAAACAAAGGCAGATTAAAATTCCAAATTAAAATGATAAGACAGCTTCACCTACTCACTGCTCAGAATGCAAAATAGCATACAAGGATCTAGCACAAATCAGAAATATTTTGCATTACCTCGTATGGGCTACAGATTTACCTGTAAATCTGGGAATTAAAGCTGGAAACATTTTGTGGGTAAAAATAACTTGGGCTATAGTTTGTCATCATATTAACACCAGAATGGCCCTTTAAAACCAAGAGCTTTAAGACAGTTTAGGTTATTATCCCATCTCTGGCTCTGGTAATGTTGGGAATCAAAAGCCCCTTCGTTGATCTCTTTTCAGGATCACACATCAGTTCCTCAGGCTTTTCTCAGTCTCAGGCACCTCTTTGTCCTTTGCTCCAAATATTATATAAAGACCCTCTACCAAGATCGTGTGATTTCCTGAGTAATCTTGCAACAGGATACATTTTGAAAGAGAATATTTGTTTTAAATTCTCATAGCTAATCTGTGGTTTCAGGTACATTTAGGGATGGGGAGTGGAAGCAGCTTTTAGTGTTACTCCTTAGGCAGGACTTATTAGGACTTAGGACTTATTTACAATCTAGGAAGTAAGGTCCTAGAGGTAATATTTTGGTTTCTCTAGAAGCCTCTCTATAGGAAGATTGGTAGTATCAAATCCCAGCTGTATAGATATACATGTACATGTATTTGAACTTTCTACTAAATAGTTATTTCAGAATTGTCATGTCTTGCCCACAAAGGGAGTGAGGGTTCACCGTATTTATTCTCAAATTCTCCTGGTTAGGTTCAAGATGAAACTGGCACTCAAGGTCCGAACACAATCATCAATTTTATAAGAATCTCTGTACCACAATTTTCTTACAGTATTGGCACTCTTATGATTATATCTATATAAGCTACACAGCTAAAAGATGTGGCTTTATTAGAAATCAAAATAAGCCTTGCATTACTTTACTTTACGAGGGAGAAAGAAAACAGAGAGAGAGATGGAGGAGGTGACGGAGAGAGACGGACAGAGAAAGAGGTTACTTGTCTGGATTCCAAAATTGGTCTAGCCAATGGGGGAGTCTTTGGTCTGTGAGATGAATGCAGCAGGATGGCATGGAGAATACGTGAAGCAAAAGAGAGTCTCCGTAGAAAAAATAAATTTAGCAAGAGATTTGGATTCATCAGTCAAGTTATGCAGTGCTTAAGTAAGGCATCATAGCTTGGCCTAGCTGTGTGTCCCCAGAAATGCCCTAAGGTTCTTGCTACATTGAAAAGCAGCATTCATAAAATTTGTTTTATAGTTGGTAAAAAATGAGGCATTAACAATTCACAGCAGTGCTGTGACTGCAACAGTCAGAGATAAGAAGGAGAGAATACTGCATTTCAGTTAAAATCTCAGAGAAAAACTATTAAAGGAGAGTACTGTCATCAACTCTGCTGGTCAAAGGCATCAGTGACTTCATTTTTAAGTGCATTGGAATAATTCACAGTAATCAGACAAGAGAAGAGATGTGCACCACATATACATCTTATCTACAAAAGATACTTCTTTGTTTCTCAGAAAGCCAGAGTCTGCCTTCACTTTGGGACCCTAGAGGTGGGAGCTTGCTCTAATGCCCAAAGGGGAGAAAGGAGTAACCAATAGCAGCATTGAACCTACACAAGTGAATCAGAATCAGAAAGTTGATTGTGCTGTGCTCCTCCTCATGCTGGCATCTGTGTTACCATATTTGCTTGATCAGGAGCGGACTTCTGACGTTCATCATCTTCCCTCCCTCCCTTTGGCTTATCCCTGGGGAGAGTTTTGGGTCCACATAGACCAGAAATTGTGTCCTGAATAATGTAATGGGGCTTCAACCCATGGGAGGACATCAGAGCGATTCTGAAGCAAACCAGCAATTTTGAAAGTAAATGCTCCATATTCTCAAACCTTATTATCTTCATCAGCCCAGTGTTACAGAGTTGCACAGTTTACTGATGCAGATAAAGAAGTATGGCAATGTAAGCGCAAGATAAACCTTGGTCTCCTGTCAAGAACAGATTGAAAATTTGTCAAGTATTTTTAACAGTGATGTGCTGCAAACTGAACATGTGTTTTATTTCACTATAGATAGCAGAGGAGACCCCTTAAGAACAAAGTATTTTATAGATTCTTGGGATTTTGACTGTGTTTAATCCTCTACACCCTGTAAAAGATTTGATGTGCTCCTAAAGATGATATTTTTTGCTTGCAGCTAGCTACAGATGAGATCCAAATAAACTTGGATTTATAACTCCAAGATAGCTCAGGAGCACTGATCTCCCAAAAGCAGTTAAGGAGTGGGCTGATAACAACAGCAGCTTACTGAACTATGCCATTCTGGGAATATTCAAGGTGTTCCCAAGAAGTTTCTCTGCAAGTAATACAAATACCAGCTTCTCTTACCTTATGAGGTCAGAAGGAGTCACAGCACAAAATGGCTCGGCTGATGATATGGTGAATAACTTCCAGTTATTTATCTGGCATGACTGTGCTGCCTCTTCAGCCTCCTGAGAATAAGTAAATGTCAAAGCATCTTTAATCCAACAGCTGAACATTACCAAAACTGGTGTTCAATATATTCATGCCAAGCTGAGAAGGAAGGGTGACATGGATAATCTGACTTCATCTGCTGTGCCTAAGGACCATCTGGCAGTGTAATAAAAAGAGGGCAAACTAAAACCATATTACACTTACCTGAAAAAAAGGATGACTGAAATCTGGACCAGGCATTCAAAGGGCAATCTTTTTCTTATTGACTTCAGGCCAGAATGAGTTTATGAGCTGTCTTAATTTATCTTACTTCCCCTTCATGTAAGCAGGGAAATAGAAACCTGCATAAACTGAGCAGTAAATACCTTTTGTGATGTGCTGAGAGCTCTCTCCTCTCCTCTGCCCTCACAAGTATCCTTTGAAATAGAATGAACTTAGCTCCCAGGTTTCTATGTTTATCCAGAAAAAGCCATTATGTGCTGGCAGGGTCATCCTGCTGAAGACATCAGAGACTACCAAGGAGCTACAGGTTAGGGGAGTTAGTGAAGAAGCTGGTGCTGGTGTGAGGAGGACTGGGACCAAAATTTTGCCCACTGCTCCAGTGCCCCTCACTTCAGGAGTACCTCTACTGAAAGGTGAGAACAGATATGACCTGCTTTCCTTGAAGGTCCTCCAGTGGTCTTCTTTGATTAATTATTCGCAAAAGAGATGTAGCTGTATCCTGCTATTTGCTGTTTTTGAACTACAAGAGGCAATTCATAGGAAATTAATCATAAGCAGTGTGAGCTGCTGTGAGAGTAGAAAGAAAATTGTCAGGGCCAAGCAGGATTGGTAAGAGTATCAGCCTAAGGAAAGCCCACCATACCGGAAAGCTTTTTTCCCCTTCTTTTTGAAAGATATACTTTTAAAGTATGATCTCAAAATGAGATGCTGGGCTTGAAACATTTTTTCTACAACACATTCTCTACATTCCCAGGGGCTCTTTGAGAAGAGCAGAGAAGCAGTGAGAAACAACAGAAGATAAAAATAACAATGAAGCTTTGGAGGATATCTTTGCTTCTCCCCTGTTGTTGGGTCTATGTCAAGTGTTTTTCTGTTGCCACATACTCTTGGGAATAGAGCTTGTCCCCTTAATTATTAAGAGTTTTACAAGAATTGATGCCCCACGAAGAAATAACCCTACCAAGGGAAAATCAATCTGAACACAGAAATTGTGTCTTTCAAACATGTTTGAGGATTAAAATAAAAGATATCTGTGTGGAGACTAACTAAAACAAGGAATTCCAGAAATGGTATTCCAGGCAGAACTGATTCAGTCTCATTATCTTTTCCATGATCCTTAGTCTGAAGAGATTTCTAAAATGCAGAATTCTTCTTCATCTGAATACAAAGAAACGTAAATATACAAAAAAAGTACAATAAATGCTATGGTTTTTTTTTTCTCTGTGTATCTATAGTAATACATAATTATATTAAAAATTTTAGAATATGCACTATGTTAATTATATAATATTAGTGTAGTATTATACATCTACTGTATTATAAATTCACTACATTATCATACAAAGATGCATTGCTTTCAAAGGCATAAATAAATTTTCTGAAGTTATTACTATAGCTTTCTAGTTCTTTTTTAATTTCAAATCAAATAGCTGCATATATTGAATGTGCTCTGATCTACAAAGTATAATGGTCTTTGTCCCAGATACTCCTTGGTTGTCAACCCTCAGCAATCATACTGAGGATTGAGATCATTTATTCTTCTCTTACCTGTTTTTTTTTTTTTTTTTCCCATACTTTTCAAAACATTACAAGGGATCACCAAATATGAGGAGATGAAGGAAGGTGGGCTACTATGATCTTGGTATCTTCTTTCTTGAATTGCCTGATATGGGATCAGGACGTAGCTCTGTTATTGGTAGTGCTTGATTTAGCCCTTGACTAATGCTGGTTTTTGGGATATCTGAAAATAACATATTTAATTTTAAATTTAAATTGTTATCCGAGTCAAAATAAGTGAAAGAAGAATGGTTGAATCCGAAACCATTTTTTTCCCTTCAATCTGGCTGATGAGCTGGAAAAGCAATCACTACCATCTACAGTCTTGGTTATGTGCACACTGAATAGAACTGACACAGCAGTGCTTCTGAAGAAGCCTGAACTTAAAAGTTACAAAGCAAAGAAATTCAGTATTAAAGGATGTATTTAACAAGCAAAACATTTACTTGTTATCAAGAGAGACACCACAGTCTTAAACCTATCCAAGTAGAGAGAACACTCTATTTGGAGAAAGGAATATTCAAAGTTCATTACACAAATAATCATCAAGCTATAAACGAGAGCTTGTAATTGAAATTATTGAAACACAGAACACAGCTTGTAAATAATGCCCATAATACATTATCTTACCATTTAATTTTCTACTCTCTACTCTACTCTACTTTTCTTACCATTAATTTTCGAATACTCTGCTGTTGTTTCAAAAGACATACAAGGAGAGTCAAAATTTAAGAAGTTATTTTAAGTGTGTGCAAACTCTCATTGACACATGCACACATACACTTTTCTCAACACTGAGCAAAATATGCAACAAATATATAATGAATGTATTAAAATATTTTAAATATTAATGTATATGAATACACTCGAAAAAGTATATATAATATATAGCAAATATACCTTACACATTGTAAAATATATACATACTAATATATTTCATAAATTAAACTTATGTCTTCTGCCTGATCTTTATTTTAATAGAAACAGACTGGTAGAGTAATACACGTACAAGCTGCTTATGTGAGTGTAGTTTATCTTCATTGAATATGTGTCAGATTCAGGAAAGGAATTTCCTAAGCTGTGAACTTTATGAAGTAGTGAAAGGGTTATACACGAGGTGAAACCTTTTACCTTCTTATAATTTAATTCTAAAAGGCAATTCTGAAAGATTTCCGGTCTCTGATTGGCATGTGCAATTTTCACTAAGGCCACTGGAGACTCATACACATCAGTATCAGCGCGTCTACCTAAACATGCACTGTATTCAAAATAATTGAAAACTGTTTTTACTGTTTATTTCTTGACTATAAAAAGAAAAATATCCTGTCAACTATAATTCTTACATATTTTTTTCCCTAAGAAAATACCAAAAAATGTCACTGAGAGGACTTGAATGTGACAAAGCATGCTGCTGAATGCCAGTCCTAAGTAAAAAAGAGTTTGATGTGCAGCTACCTAGATCCTATTTGAGGAGATAAGTTAAAACAAGGTGGTTTTTTGTTTGTTTGTTTGTTTGTTTTCTGGTTTTTTTTGGGGGGGGGGGGATGTTGGGGGGCGGAGGGAGTGAAATTCATTGGGAAGAGTCTTTCCATTTTGGAGTCTTTCTATTTCGGAGTTCTTTTCTATGCTATTGACTTTAAACATTTTTTCATTAATATTAATTCATATATTAATCCCAAAAAGACATCACGGAGTCCTCTTCCTCCCTACTATTTCATTTGAACTTGTGAAAATTCGTCCTTTTCCATAAAAGCTAGGGCTTTTATGTTGATGGAAAAAAATTTTCTCTGAGCAGGAACAGTGTAAGAATAAGATCATACATTGTTTTCTCAGAATGACTCTGAAGTTTTTTTCTGAGCTTTCTTAGAAAACCCCATATCCAAAAGACAAGAAGCATAATAGTAAAATTGCTAGCTATGAATAATTCTTGCTCACATAATTATATATAGATTCTATACTGTAGGAACAGCATTTCTGATGGCTCTCTGTGACCTAAAATGCAATGTTTTAGCTTACAATACTGCAACAGATTTCAGAATATTTCATCATAGTTTACAGAGAAAAGTTGTTTCCAAAAACTGGCCAACCAAATATTAAAACCAAAGTATTCCACATTTTAATAAGGAAAACATACTTTATAATATATTGAACCGTCAACTGCCTTGAATATTTTTATTACTATAATATTTCTGGTATTGCTTATATATCTACTTTAATTTTTTTTTATCAGATTTTCCATGAAAAAAATTCCAATAACTCAGCCTCTTGGATCAGATGTCAAACTGTTTCAGTTTATTTACATGAATTGTTCTTAAATAAAACTACAAGGTTGAATCATAAGAAATACCAAAAAACAAAGACCTGGTAGGCTATATTCAAGTATATCACTCAAAAGGATGGTATGAAACGCTGGTTCTAGAAAACAATATTTCCTTCAAAGCCCTATGTAGGCTACCATGCTGAAAGAAAAGGAGAGTAGAGCATTTTTTACAGTGGATGAAATTTAACTCCCCTGGCAGGCAATTGGATCCTTCTTAAGTAAACTGTGGTTTAGGTTCTGTTTTTATAATTTCAGGTCTCAGAGACATATAAGGTAAAATGAAGCATTCAAGTTTGTTCCAGAATAAATTATTTGGTTTTGTTATTGTTTTTCCTTTCCCGAGGCAGAGCATAGTGGTTGGTCTTTTGACTTTAGTACTGTGAAATACTGTAAACATATTTGCTTAAAGTATTTTCTCATCTGTGAAAGGAGAATAAAAACACAAAACTGCATTTGAAATAAGCTAGAGGCATGAAATAAAATGCTATAAATACAATGTATTTTTATATCACAAATTTCATATGTTTCCTTTCAACACTTCAGAAGAAAAGCTGTGTGGGAAGGCTCTGAAACTTTCCAAGAATGTGAGCAAAATACGTCTCCCACTCTGATTTACCACCTCAAGTAAGACTGGAATCTCTCAGATTATAAGGCGAAGAGGACTGTATATGAAATACAGGAGAAAGAAAAGGTAGAAGAAACACTCCCAAAATTCTAACTACAATAGACTCAGACACACAAATGTCAGAGACAAAAAAAAAGTCAGCAGATGCCAGAATAGAATAGTGTTCTTCGGATAGAAAATGCCTTTGAGCATATTCGTCCTTTAAAGCAAAAATTAAAGCAGTCTGTGATACTGTACACATATTTTAATAGTGTATTTTAAAACTGCAGGAAGATGTAGAACAGTGCTAAGGAGACATTAGAATCAAGGACTCACTCTGTGGAGTTGTTAGCCTTCCTCACCTTGTGAAATCTTTTTTGTCCAGTTGATAAAGCATGGAAAAGAACTTGGGCTAAATACAGAGAACATATTCCAAGACATAGAAGCCAGACTTGCACTGCTTGAGTTTTCTTTATAAAATATGCCAAGAATCTAATGTGCAACCTGCTTGCTAACATTTGGAGCCAGGTAGCATATACAAAATTGCGCTACTGAAAATAGTTGGCACCATTGGAATGCTCTGTAGACGCCAGTGGAGTTATAAAGTGCAATCGGGCTGTGTATCCAGAGATAGGTCACATGTGCTTTTCCTCATAGAAAGGATCCATCAACATATGGTGGGCCTGTTCTCATTGTCACATAGAATATGGCAAAGGGTAATTCCTGAGTATCAAACATTTGATTAGCAGTTTACAGTATCTAAATAATTACAAACTAGTAGGCAGAAGTTAATGATTGGATGCTACAGTTTGTACTTTACATAATGGAGTTTATGCAATGTTTCCTACTCTTTTCAAATTCATAGAAATCACGAAATTGTAGAATCACCAAGGCTAGAAAATACCTTTAAGATCATCCAGTCCAACTGCCAACTTTATATAATTAAATTTCATGATATGTTTTAGACTACTAGATAATTTCCTTATCCAAGCATTGAAAGCAGATTGCAAAATTTTGACTTTCATTCTATTCATTTCTTCATGCATTAAGATTCTTTCAGGGACGTTAGTTTTGAATTGAGAAGATATGCAATGCCACAGGTTGCATGTCTGCAGTACGGGCCCCTGAGCTTCTCTTGCATTTTTTAAAGATCTCAGTGTTCAAGATAATTGGTCTGGGAGCTGTTTCCTGTGCACCATTGCAAATTAAGGAAATTAAGGGAACAAAAGTTAAAAAGATGCATCTCTGATTTAATTTGCTGTCTGGAATGACAGAGCTATTCAATCAATTTTCAGCATGAAAATTATTCTGGAAGACTGCCAACCAGGGACATGTAACTAACTTTTGAGCTGGATTTGAAACAAACAGAACAGGGAAGAAATTGGTAGTGTTGTAATATGAGAGAACTGAGAATTTGCAAAACAAGGTGACTTCACTATGTGTTGACTTTTAATTAGAGAGGAAATCACTCTTTAAAAAAATGATTTCTTGAAAGGCATTTGAAGGGGTGGACTAAGAACAAGACGAATTTTTCTGAAAAAGAATATTATGAATAACTTTATGAAGAAAACAGAAGAGGAATTTTTACAAAAGGAGAGTAGATAACTCACTATTAAGAAATACTAGTTTTTAAAAATTATTACAGAATACTTGCAAATAGTAGAAGAGATGGTTGTTAATGAGAATTGTTGTCTAGCATCTGTAAAACTAAACTGTATAACTTCTGGAATGGAGTTTGGATAGACATATATTAGACACTTGCTTAGTCACTGATTATTTTCTTCTTTATAAAAATGAATAATAGTAATGAAACTGGAGAACTGTATTAGTGGTCCAGTGATTGAAGTGGGAATGCTACAGTACATAGCATTTTCTCCGTACTATTGCTATCCTACTTCAGTAACAAGATACAGCTTGCTTGTTGGAATTTTCTCTGTCAGACATCATGGAAGTAAAAAGCTGCCAGGATTTCTCTGAATTCTCACTAACAAAGTAACTAACAAAGATAAATTTCTTCAAAATTCATAAATAATGAGGCCACTCCAAAAATCACATCAAAGGCTTTAAATTTTTATAGAGTCATTATGAATTGATTCCGTTTAAATTAAATGGAAGACAAATAGTGCTACATTTGGCATTCTGAAAAGGTGAAACTGAGAAAATTAATTAATGTGTTGCACTGTGCCAAGAAGTGCAGAGATGTGAATGATTTAAACCTGACACTTCCATGAGTTATAGATCCACTGCTACCAGAAGTCTTTATGCTGAGGAAGAAGGAAAATAAAAATAAAAATAAAAATAAGTAAAATGAAAGAAAGTAAAACAAAAAAGAGAAAAAGAAAAGGAGGAAAAAAGGGAAAAGGAAAAGCTAAAATCTCTTTAAGAGATCAATTAAAAACTGGACAAGTGATAAAGGAAAGAAGAATAATGCTTAACTGTATTGGGAATGAAGAGGAAATATCAAACTTGATATTATAAATATTTGTTTGATACATCGTTAAATATTTTTGCAATGTTTTGATGAAATTTCCTGATGAAACAGTTTAAAATACTGACTGACTGAATAGTAGCAGGTACAAAGAAAGACTGAAGGAACAGTCTGTAGTAAGAATGCCTCAAGAGCTATTCACATTTGGTCTACTAAAGAAAAGAGAAAGCGTGCACTAATATATCTAAAAATAAATCTCATCAAAAATGACAATGAGAGAGAAGAGCTATTTAAATATATAGATATAAGTGCATGTTGGAAATATAAATAACGCATTTTGCTGAAATTTTAAGATTTCTAATTCTCTGAGCTTTGAACATCTGGGATGGTGAATAATATTTTAGCACTCGGCATTATAAACTTGAAGAAGACCCCAAGAGGTCCTGTACAGTCACAGATACCTCAGTGCAATGACATAATACTTTCACTACCTCTAAAATAAACAATCTGCTCTAGATTTCTGTCAGCTGTACCTGACCTCTAGCTTTCCAGCACTGTATTGGTAATTCTAAAGACATTTGCCTTGAACGTATCCTAGGATATATAGCATTTTCATTTTTCAACTTCTGTCTTTCAGCTTAGAGTGCTGGAGCTACCATTTTTTATATCAGTGTATATGGTTTATGCACTACTACTAGAGAAGGAAAATTTGCCTTTGGGAATGTTTCAGAAGATATAATTTTTGTGAATATTAATGAAAAAGATTATAGCATTGACAAATAGGTACAAAGCGTAAATGGACACTAACACATATAAATCGGAAAAACAAGGTCTAAAGTGCAAACCAAAAGCATGTGACAAATGTGTGTAAAAAAAACAAACCAAAACAAAAACCCACACAGGAACAAAACAGAGGAAACAACAACAGAAACACAAGCTTGCAAATTAGCTCAGGGGAGCCTTTCAATTAAAATTCTGTATGCTTGAGCCAAGACCAGAAGTTATTAAAGTCCTATGTAATCCAAGTGATATTTTCCAAATAATTAATGTCTTAAATTTCATCTCCTGGGTAGAGTAAAAAATTTTTCAAGTCTTTTAAAACATATTCATTTAATGTACTTAGATGAGGCACAAAAGATCCCTTATTTTTACCTGATTGACAGCACCAATGAAATACGAAACCTGTTTTTTAAAATAAATATTTCTTTCAGGTGTAAAACTGCATTTTTAAGTGTCTGCAGGTTTTTATTTAAAATCCCTAATCTTAATGACAGCTACATCAAGTATGAGATTTAACCAGATTCAGTATGCTATTACCAGGATTATGAGAACTGACTTTTCAGAATACTTTGCCCCCAACTCTACAAATTCTGTGCATAATAAGGTTTTCATTTCTCTCTTTTACCCATTACTTTTCTCAGAAAACTAAGCAGGTTTTGATTCTGAAGTTGACTTCTGCAAATCTGTGTGGTGATGTGCTTTCTAATGTAGATTCACTTATGCGTGGTAAAGCTTATGCTTGCATATCTGTCTTTCACTCAGTGACAACACTTAATACTTTCTCTTCCTTCTTTTTAGCCAACAATTCCAAGAAATTTGTCAAATCCAAATGCTTCTGTAAGATTTGTTAGAAATTCTTTAGCAATGTTGTTTGCAAGAGGGGAAGGACAGACAAACAAATTTAAGAAATAGAAATTTCACACCTGTGACAAACAGGGTACTCGATAAAGAACTCGTGCAAAATGGTTCAAATATGCAGTGAGCCTTAAAATCTAAATTACCTCACACTGAAATATTTTCTCAACCTAAATGAAGAAGAAAGTGATATACATACTATATTTGGAGTCTGTTTTGTAAGTACACATTTGTCTAACACAGCTTTGAGCCTAAAGGAAAAGCTTAAGAAAGAAAAGTGGAAAAATGAACAAAAACATTGCTGACAATCATTACCAAGTTGTGAACCATAGCTTGATATTTTCTCCACATGGAATTCTAGATGCCTAACACTGCTGGACAGCACAATGGTGAAGAAAAGCAGGAAAAAAAAAGTCTCTTGAAAAATCTGAAAAATAGCACAGTACTGTTTTCTTATTTCAGAGGTTTAAACAGACTTTCAGTGGGATCATTTGGGTTAGGAGGACAAGATCTTGCAGGGAAATGGGCAGGAAACAGTCCTCTCCACTAATGCTTTGCTAAAGGGTTTTCTCATCTGAAAAGTTCTAAGAGTTGTGTTCATTACAATGAATGCATCTTTTACTCAAAATCCAAAGCAATACAAAACAGAGACAAAATAATTCATGAAGAAAAGGAAAACAAAAACAAACACTTACTGCAACCTGGATACGCCAAAATAAAAATAAGACAATTCGCATTTGGCACAGAGTATATGTAGTAAAAAGTGTTTTCCCTGTTATGGGCATAAATTCAAAGACTCGCTGCCCTTTCATCCACATCTAACCAGGAATATACTGATTGTTTCAAGAACTGAAAGGCCTAATGGTGCAGAACTGCTCAAAGAGGCACTTGCTCAGAAGCAGTACAGGAACATATGTGTAGGATAAGAGGCTTGCAGGCTCTACTGTCAAAACAAGAAAAGCTTATTTTAGTTGCATGATCTTCTTGCATTCTTTTTTCCTTATGTTTAAAGGCAAACAAGATCTAAATGCCAAATATCCTAGTTTTCAGTTTTCTAACCAAATCTATAAAGCCTCCAGTACAAGGGGCACTGAAAATTAGGGGTGGTTCAGAAAGAGATTGGAAGGATATTTTCTTGGATTCAGAGCCTCTATCACACATGTTTCTTGTGGCTTCTCTGCAACCTCTTCTGCTGGATGTGTAAAGCAACAGGCAGGGTTATGTTGCAGTGCTGTTCCTTTGTAAACAGCAGCTGTGGTATCATTTCCTAACAAACTCAATCATTTCCTAACTCATCACCAGTCATCAATATTTGTATCAGGAATATGCAGAAGATAAGAGAATAAGGAAATAAAATTAGAAATGTGGCCCACACTTCATTTTGATAATGACAGAAAAGCTACCATTTTTAATGCCTTTTAAAGCATAATATAGACACAACCACACAAAGTAATTTGAATACTGACTGTACTATGCCTGGCATTCTTAGAAACTGTAAAATCTCCTTTTTCAAGAGCAATTGTTGATATGGATTTTACAGAAAACCGGGGTGAAAGAGTAAGGTAGAAACCTGCTACTCTTTCAGATTACTAAAATCTTTTGGACATACTGGAAAATGACAGAAATAACAGAGAAGTATATAATCTTGAAAATCCTGACACTTAGTCTTCACTCTTAATAAAAAAATCTCCCCTATGAGGAAAGACTGAGTGAACTGGGTCTTTTCAATCTTGAGAAAAGAAGACCCAGAAGAGATCTGATTAATGTTAAATGTGGGAGTCAAAGGGACATGGCCAACTTCTTGTCAGCAGTCTGTCGGGACAGGACAAGGGAGAATGGCTGTAAACTGGAGCATAGGAAGTTCTGCAGCAACATGTGAAGGAATCTCTTCAAAGTAACGGTAACAGAGCATTGGAACAGGCTGCCCAGGGAGGTTGTGGATTCTCCTTCTCTGGAGGTATTCAAGACCTGCCTGGATGCCTGCTGCAGGGGGCCTGCTTTGCAGGGGGGCTGGACTTGATGATCTCTGGAGGTCCCTTCCAGCCCCTACAATTCTGTGATTCTGTGAAATAAAATGCTACGTGCTCTGACATTTGATCGGCAGCAATTACAGAACAAGGGCAGGCTTGTTCTCTTTCAATATATTAAAATATTTTCTCAGTCATATATATTCACAGTCTTCATGCTTCTCTGCCTCTAGCAGTGAAAAGCAGAGGAAAAAGAATTGTTAAATCAAAAACAAATCTGGCTCTGATTCGTTGCAAATAAATTCTTGACCATTTATTCTCTGGTTCAAACTTTTTAAGACTAAAACTCCTTTCTATCCTTTGCTTGTTCTATTCAACCTTCTTGTTATACGTGGATGCTTAAACTTTCCTGAGAAGGTTTCTTCACAATGCATCAGATTCCCATGTCTGCAATTAAATTGAATAAAATAAGGTAGATTACCTCTGCTGTAATACAGAAAGATTAAGCCTTGTATTTGTAGAGAGCACAGGTGCCCACTGAAACTTTATTCTAGGTGCTGCATAAACATCTGCTATGGTTTCTCTCTGAAAAAGAAAAACACTTAATCTTGTACTAACCTTTACCTTCACGAAATTTAAACATCTGTTTGCTGCTCATGATTAAGCACTTTCTTCCATCTCATGCTTTCTTCTCTCAGTGCAGCAGCTCTTCATCTGCAGCCATCAGGTGTACACCGATTCTAGTGAATTGCTGCATGAGAGATTTGCAGAGCACACCTACGCTATGTCTACATTCTCTCTGCAGCATGTATGGATTCTATTCTTTGTGCCCCTGTGGTGTGCTGTTCATTACCTTTAAACTGTAGAGTACTTAATAGCGTGCATCAAAACTCCTGCCATTCTGGCATACCCTTTTTTTTTTTTTCTTACATAAAAGGTAAGTGTGCAGACAGACAGCAAGCTAATCACAAAAGGAAGCAGCAACAGAGACAAGGTGTACATATGGTGATAAAGATCCTAGGAAATTCTATAATCTACCTCTAGAATGTGATTCCATTTTCCTTCTGTATTCTTAAGATGTTTCGTGGTGGTGTTCTATTTTTCCTCTGTACTTGTCTTACCTTTACCTCATTTTCATTTTCCATCAATGTTTTATTAAAGCCATGTGACTTCAATACTTTTGCACACTGCATGCCCATTTGAATTAACAGACAAATCTCTCAGAAAATTACATTGATTTCTATTAACTAAAAATCAGAATCTTTTAATTACAACGAGATGTATTTTGAAGACTACCACAAAGTCTACATGAAATTATTTATCCAAAGGTTACTTTCATCTTATTTTCACAGTAGTTACGTTAAATCTCTAAAATAACTAGATAGAAAACGAAAAGTACTACCAAGCTATTGATGCTGGCGCATGCAGAGAGCAGAACTGTTCAGAGACATTTGTCATTGTAACTCATGAAAAACCTTAAAAATTAATCTAATGTAATTATTTGAAAGAGTTTTCAAGCCCTTTTTATTATTTCAAAACTTGATCTGGCTGTATTAAGGACACTATTTAACTCGGTTTGTCCAGCCAATTAATAACTACATTAGGAAACATGCAATTTCTAGACGTATATATATATATATATATATAAGATCTTTATTCATTTATAGATAAGTATGTACGTACGTATGTATGTATGTATGTATAAGTATATGAATTAGTTAAGACGTTGGCTTCCATTCTGTTGTGGGGTAACCTGGCAGCAGGTCAGCACCACACGGCTATTCAGACACTTGCCCCAAGTGGGATGAGGGGAGAATTGGAAACAAAATAGGTCTCATGGGCTGAGATGAAAACTTATTAAGACAGAAGAGGAAAAATTGAAACAAAAGTGCATTTATAACAATATACATATATATATATCCACAGTGCAACTACATTTTGTTTTCCATTTCTGAAGCATTTGAGAACTGTAATAATTGGAACATTCCAACATAGAAGAAAGTATGTAAAAAATGGCTGTTTAAAAATATTTATTTGAATGCAGAACAAGTGTTTCCAAACATCCGTATATTTTCACTTAATATAAGGTCTGTAACTGAATTAAATCCCTATCTGTGCTGCTGTGCATGCAGGGACATATTTCTACATGCAGACACAGATGTAGGATAAGAAGAGTATTATATATTTTGATCCTCAAGCAGAGCTTATAAGAAAAAAATGTAGTCAACAAAGGCTGCCAATGGGAGGTTCATTACTCCTGTGCAGAGGACCATCAGATACCACTCTGTAGTGAGCTGCATGGAGTATGTCCATAACCTAAGCTAATACACTTCCTGCAGAGTCTAGATGTTCCCTAAGGGAAAGTGGAAGAAAACTTTCTAATGATTCATATATTCAGCACAAGGCTTGTTTTGGAGTGTTGTGAGAATGAATTTCTAACTGTGATATCTGGATGCTTCTAAAGAACTCGTCCATACCAGTTTCAGATAGTCCACTAGGTAAGGAAACAAGTTTGTGAGTTAAAAAAATATTGTTGTAGAGTCCCTAGTCTGCCACAGTCCTTACCTTTGAGAAGGCACTTAAATATATCAAAATTTGAGTTTCCTGTCTGTACGGTGGAGTATGTACTGACTTCCTATAAATATAGATGTTAAGAGTTTCAATGCACTTGATAATGGGAGCCATTAAGTACCTAAATCAGCAAATCTGCATTGATCCATGATCCATCTGTTAAAAATAATATCTTATAAACATAATCAGCAAAATATCTCTTGCTCCACTTTGGGAATACTTATTTAATTCTGAGGTCCAACTTGATAGAAGATAATTGTTTTCCCAAGGTAGGTTTTTCCTTAACTCTTTCAGATATCAGCCAGTTTATACCCAAAACAGAACTGCTTTATCCCTTTCAAAACAAACAATTAAAAAATACAAGTATAATTGCTGGTGTTATCTACAAAAGAATCAAGGATATATCATGATTCACATGGAAGCTTCAGAGAAACTACATGCCTTCATAGTATCCCTTTTTATTTACCCTATATATTATCCAATTTGTCCCAGCATTTAAGTTGTGTGATGTCAATTTTTTCCCGTCTTGTCTCATTTGATTGATCCTTTGTGAAACTATTTTACTTCTCACCTGAGCTAAAGCAAGCAGAACTGGACCCAATCAATGAATATATCTTATTCGTTTTCTTTTATTCAGGAATGAAAACATCTTACTATACAGCTTGTCTTATAATCAGTTCAGAAAGCTATATAAGCCTAAATTTTTTTTTGAGCATTCATTGTCAAAAGCAATGTAAAAAAATACAGTTAATTCCTGATTAATTGTTTTAAACATATCCTAATCTAAGGAAACTCAAATTGTTTCCTTCAATACTTGTCCCTAGAAACAGCTAAAGCAAGAATTAAAAGAACGAAATATAAATAAATTGTGTGAATACTCAAAGATGCTATTAACATATTTCACTGTGTTGTAATTCCACCCCGCAACTATTCATAGTCTCTTTGAGATAGCTCAATCCTGTCTTTGTCATACAATAGTCTTCTACATGGTCTGTATTAATCTTCTGAAAGTCCAAAGGACACAGGAACTAAACTGTTTCTATTTCTCCTTACTTTGTGATTCTCCAAAGGCAATGACATAAATTAGTACAAAGACTAGAACAAAGACTAGTACAAAGACTAATACAAAGAGTCCAAAATCACTAAAGCAAAGAAAACTCTTGGATTGCCCTTCTCAGAAGAGCTCATTGGAGTTGCAAACTAGCATGTGTACTATGACAAAACCTTACAGATTGAAATCTAGAGTGCACGTGTAATGCCAGAGTAGCACGTTGAAAGTAGTCATCAGAAAGATGCAAGTTCTGAAACCAGTTAAAGACTTTCCTGCAGCCAGAATTTTCTGAAGAAAAAACGAATGTGACTTGGAATATTGTCCACATGATCATAGAATCATAAAATCCTTAGAATTGGAAGGGATCTTTAAAGTTCACCTAGTCCAACTCCTCTGCAATTTACAGAGACATTACAGATAGATCAGGTTGCTCAGAGCCTGGTCCAGTCTGGTCTTGAATATCTCCAGGAACAGATCTTCCACCAATCTCTGGGAAAGATACCTGGGGTAACTAAGATACTTAGTAGCTACTTGACTGCTGTTGTAGTGAAATAGATTAAAAACATTCACAGAAACTACCAGGAGGTTATTACTACAATAAAAATTATAGTTTCTATAATACTAAATACATACTAATTATTAGTATGTTTCTGAAGTGGTTTTTTGACCATACTTATTTTCTCTGATGAAGAAATGAATTTCTTCATTGTTAACTAGAATTTCCCAGAGTAAGTAAATACACTTTGTAAACAGACATACAAAGGCTAAAACTTAACCAGAAGTTCCCAATGTAAATATACCTTGTAGACAGTCATAGAAAGGCTAAAATCAGTATGTTAAGTGAAGTTCATAAGACTTTCAAATACTGTACTGTAAAAGAAAAATACAACACCATAGAGCATGATATGAAAGTAGAAAAACTTGGCAGGGTCTGCAGGATCCACCATTTTTTAAAACCATCTTGACTGTTTCTTGACTGTTTTAAAAAATGAAAATTGTTCAGCATTATCATAACAAGAGAGAATGGTGTGATATTTGTTATAAATTAAGGTAATCTTTCACTGTCACATGCAATGGGCCGAAGTATTTACATTCGCTGAACTCATAAGTTCAGCCTGCAGTGATGTTCTTCATTTAAGTTCCTTTCAATTCAAACAACTCTTAACATTAGCAGTGATAGGAAACCCACAAAAGCAGGTTTACCAGTAACAAAATCAAAATAAACCAAGGGCTAACCACCTTAGCAGGCACTGTCAAGTCAAGTCTTGAAGTCAGACAGGATGTTGCACTGGACAGTCTCAAAGCAGAATACAATATGACTGTGGGGGAGGGAGATGAGAAGTGCATGGAGCAACTGAGATTTTGCCCCTAAACCTATGAATGTTTTTTTAGGTTGCTTTTGTAGCACCATACTCCATCCCTCTACACGTCCTTAAGTTCCTTGAGTGAGTCACAGGCTGTTTGCTACACTTTCCCTGCCAGTTTATAAGTGCATTTAATTGTATGTCATCCTGGTCAATGAATGTACACGAGGGTTAAATGCAACAATTTCTGTTCCCAAAGTTTTTGGCAATGGTTTGCTTTTTAGGCTGTGAAAGTAAGTCAGACTGCTCTATAATACACCACAGACCAATGCCCAAGAAAGCAGGTTTCTCTTGGCCAAAGGAAATCCCAGTGTTTTCAGAAGAGTATAGTATCTTATAGGGGTTCAAGCAGGCACACTGAAGAACCACGGAGAAGAATTACCCAAATATTGTCATAAAACAAGTTTACAAGCAAACACGTCACCAAGAAAAGGAAAGATCACAAATTCCCAGGCTGAGTTACAATAGGTATTAGGCACTTAGTCATACAGACTTATCCATTTATCCATATTGTGGAGCAGGCCCCTGATGTTTTCTAGTTCCCAGGGGCAGTATCAGTCCCAGTGAGGTTTCCCTTTACCACATTCTTCCATTCAGACCATTTTCCTAGGCTGATTTGCTTACTATGTCAAAGAAACTATCATTTCATGCTATTTCCAAATTACAGTTATAGCTCAACACAGAACAGTTGTTATCTGTTTCAAGAAACCATTTCCCACACAGGGAAGCTCTATAAGAAATAGATACTTGAGTCCTTTAAGCAAGTGGTTTCTCATTCTACTGAACTATAAACGATAAAATAAATACATAAATAAATGCTGTAATAAGGGACTTCTCTTTAAGAGAATGTGAAAAATGCAGAAGCTCGTTCCACATGAAATGGAAATGATATACAATTTGAGGATTTTCAGATAACGTTTATGAACAAATAGGGCAGATCATGGAATTTAAAGTAATTAAATTCCTCTAGAAGGATACAGAAATGTGAATATATTTTTACATTTACATATGTTCAAAGCATTCAAAGAAATGCAATTTGAAACAGTTCCGATCTACAGCATAGAACTAGACAAAATGTAAACAAAAGTCATTTTCCCTAATAAGCCTTTAGTTTCTCTTTTGGCATTATTTTGAAAAAAAGATAATTCATTTCAGCTTCAGGAGTGTAAAGCATAGTCTTTTAAAGGTGAATGTCAACTGCAGGAAATGAAAATTCTGTGAATTAACAGCTTTTTCTTTGAGGGATAAGATAGTAATAGGAGAGTATCTCATTCAAAAATAGAAACTGGGAAAAATGCAGAAACCTGCTTTCTCTTTGCTGAATTCACAAGTAAAGAACATTCACTGGCCACCCCAAAAATAGAAATGAAATAAAATCTGCCCTATTAATGCTGAAAAGTAAATTTGTGTAGGAAAAGACAAAACCAAAGAAGCTGAATTTAGGAATCCTGACAGGTCACTTAATAGTGCTTATATGACTGATGGTCCTCTGGTAAGAGAGGAAAGAAGCTCACTAGTCTGTGCAAATAAACTGAAATTAGTTCTTCAACAATATGAGTTAACAACGTTGATGACATACAGTGGGATGGCTTTGTCTCAGTTGAGCTGTGAGATATTTTAGCTGGCTTTGTAATTTTGTGGCATATTTGTATTTCAATAAAAGCTTATTAACAGAGACTCAGCCATGATTCTCCAGTCACTTTTATGCATTCAAGTGCTCTTCAGCACTTTCTCTGCCAAACTATAAAACAGCAGAACAACAAAGTCACAATTTTCTATTTCATTGCCTTTTTGTCATATTTATCATACTAAAGACCATTTTAAAGGGTGAACACTTAAATTCTTTTGAATTGGGTTTGAATTAAGTGATCAAAATGTTATATATGTGTTTCAGTTTGCTTAAAAAGGAGGATGGTTTTCTCAGCAGCCCCTTAGTACACAAGCACTTCGAAGGAGGAAGAGAACCCATAACATAGCTGTTAATCATATTTAGCAGTCCAACTGCCAGTTAGTTTGTTAGTTTGGGGCATGCTATTCCAACTAGGATTTTATCTTTAGGACCAGGCCAGCAGCATGACACTGCCATATTTCTGAATTGCTTTCCCTTTTATTTTATAGATGTCCATTCCTGAGACAATTCCTTAGGGCCCGACAAACACTTAACAAGGTCTAGAGTGTTAGTTGTAAATAAGTCAATAGCACGCCAGCTACCTTGATCCAGATGCAATTTCTTTTACTTCTTACTACACATTGCTCAGACTACATCCTATAAGGAGTCTGTTCAAGCAAATAAGAACTTCAGCAAGGCTGGGCCTGGTATGTCCTGAAAACTACTGGGACAAAAAATAATCTTGACCAGACAGGCTGGAGATGTATAAAGTTAAATACTGTTAGAAGCAAAACCAACATGCTCTTTCATGCCACTTCAAAACCCTTTCTTTTTTTCTTCACGTGTTCAGTTCTGCCACATTCTTGGTGCTAAAGTAGAGAAAAGTTTGCGCTCAAAAGAGCAGGGATGGTTCATGCTGAACTTCACTTCTTGGAAACTAAGTGCCTTTGATTTTACTGTGACGCTCAGGAAAGGGAAAAGTTAGTCAGATCCTACAGTGTGGGCTTGATGTTTATTTTCTAACTGGGAAATAGTCTTCTAGATGAGCTTCATGCGATGAATCAGTCAGGGCAAGACTTTTGTCATGTTTCTACATCAATTGTACAGTCACACCTCTGTCATCAGTGTGTTATATTTCTTTCCTACTGAGAACATATGTATTTTGTATAGACATATGATGTATTGTTTCATAATGCTTCCTGCAGAATCTAACCAGTTTTGCCTATGTCACTCATGCTTCTTCAAGAGTCTGATGATGACCTCTGTTCTAGGGTGGTGTAATATTTATTTTGTGTTTGTGCACACACTCAGCCACAACCACTGACATATTTAAAAAATATTCAACCAAGAAAAGTTACAATAGAGAATAGGAATTCCTTTACCTTTAACTATACATTCCTTTCACTATAAAATAGTTGTTTTCAGAAACCAGGCTGTGTAAATTAGCTGAGGAGTAATTCTTATTCTACATCTACAAAAAATTATCCCTGCATCTGTTTCAAAACAGTTTTTTCAATTCTGTATTTTGACACCTTCCTTGGATTTTCTATTCAGTGCAGAGACAGCTCAAATACTGTTTGCAGTGAGAGGCAGGGATAGACCTTTCTCACAGACTGACATATAGAAAGAAGGTACAGTAATTATAGATGCATATATGACTCTTTTTCTGCCTCATTTCACATTGTTCTCAAACTACCTATTGTGTTCATTAATGATTGCCAAGCTTTTGCCTCTTCTTCTTTTTCCTTTTGTTTGCACCATGCTTAACAAATCTATATGCCATAGTTGTTAAAACTATGAAGAAAATCCTTCCTGATTTAGGAGGTCTTAGGCCTCTCAGATTGTCCTTTTCATATAGGAGTGCGTTTCAAACATGCAAAAGGAGGTGGTAGCCTCAAAGGACCGGAGAGGGTTTCCTTACAAGAAATCTGCTGCACATGTGAATAGACAACCCTTAAGCCTTTTCTAGTTCACACTCATGCGGAAAAGAGATACCTATTGGAGAACAGAATAGCATACACCCGTCCTTTCCCTTCATAAAGAAGTGATAAGTTCTTGAAACTTGAATCAGACTTGATGTGTCGTTCTGCATAAATTTAGGGTCAACTATTGAAGAAAAGACAAAAAGATCAAACCAGGGAAATGTACACAGGCCTAAATCTCCTATACAGGAAGTGGGCTAATTGATGTACTTTCATTAACTCTGCAGAACCATGTAGAGATTTCATTAAGCAGTAAAGGAATTTAAGACTGAAAAAAAATCCCCTGCTTTAAAACGTCATATCTTCTTTTCCACTGCAGACAATAATGACATATAATTGTTTTTATAAAAGAACTGACTCAGTCTAAAATGAGTTTATTCACTTCTAGACTAAAGAAAGTAAAAGGGTCTTTACTCTCTCAAGACAGGAAATCTACCTATTTCTAGACTCAGTGCATTCATAGTTTATGGGTCCACTGCTCTTCGTGCAAACATTATCCTTCAGCTTAACTATCCTCTTACTTTTGTTTATTCTCAAAACACTTATTTGAATTGTTCTGTTTTTTAACATTAAGTAAAATTATTTTGGTGTCATTCCATGAGATTCAGCTACTGTGGTCACAGTTGTAGCCTTTCTTGGAACATATTCCTGCTGAGATTTACTAAACTAAACATAACTAAATAAAACCAACCAGAATTCTAGTCCCAGTCTTGCCATGACCTTGTGGAGATGGTACATCTGCTTCCATATCTACTACAAAAACATTCTCTCTCTAATTGTATTTATCTCTTTTATTGCACTGCAAATCTCCATGTCCATCCTGTGATCTGGTAGAACAATGAAGGCCTTTCCTTTATTATTTCCAGAGATGAGACCACAGAATACAAGGATAAACTTTGTTACTATTTTACCTTTTCATTCTGAAGCATTTCCATGAGATGGTCAGAGATGATCATAGAGGAACTCACAGAGCTTCACTGGTGGGAGGTAAAACAATATGGTTATTTTTTAAGATAGATGAGGTTCTCTTTTCAGAGACATAAACAGAATGTGGAGATTAAGCACACTATCTTCTCTATAAAGAAGGACAAATTGTTATGCTGAATGAAAAAAGAATGTCAAAATTTTTGCCCCCATCAGGCTCCTCTAAACCTGTCTTTCCATGAGAAAAGTAATGTTCTTTCCAAACTTCTATTACCTAGTCCATGTATGAAGGAGTTTGCATGGGAAACAGAAGTAAGTAACATCAGACATTTATTTCCAGCTTGATACTTGACTTTTCATTAGCCTAACTGCACTAGAAGGTGAACTGAAATTATATGAAGCCCAGAATAGAGCTGGAAGATGTCTTGTTGCAAATTTGTTATCAACGAAGGTGCTACTGGTTGGACATGCTGCTTGAATTTAAGACAAAATAGCTATCTGCCTTTTAGCATGCTCCAAAGCCAGATAGAATAATTGGTTCTTTGAAACAGAAATTAGTTCTTCATTCACAGATCCTAGAAGAAAGATCAAATTGGAAAAGTTGCCTAAAATAGATGTGAAGATGTTATTTTGTACAGCCCATTTAATTAAAAGCTTGGTGTCAGTCACTATTTTCTTTCTTAGTAAGGTTACTTCAAGATTGAAGTGACATGTATCACTAAAGATAGAGAAATGCAAATAATGGTTCCCTTTTCAGCTGATAAATAGGAAAACATGTTTTAAAAAGGATAGAAAGTTTTGTTTAATAAATTCAGGTCTTGTGTTTTTTGTTTTGCCTGTTTTTGGTGGCTTTTTAATTTTAATTTTTTATTTGTCACAGTTTGAAATGAAAATCTGAAAAACCAAAATAAATTATTTCAACTTTTCCAAATGGGTTGGGTTATAGATTCTCACGTAGTAGGGCACAACATTAATTAAAAAATTTACCATAATTGCTTTTGCATGTCACAAACCCAGATCAAAGACATGGAATTTCTTCCAATAGTTTAGAGGGATACCAGAAGTAAATAGGTGAAGACTCTTGTTCATATGTTGCCATCTCCTCATTCTGCTTGTGGCTTTCCTGTCTAACATATGCTAAAAAGATTTCTCACTACAGGCTCAATCTCACTACAGGCTCAATCTCACTACAGGCTCAATCCTCACATGAAACACAGACTTAGGTGACCTTTGGTGTCACAACAGAGCTCACACATCACCCACAGTCTGCTTTTTGGCCTGTCATTCTGTCGCCTATCTCAGACAGATCCCAGTGCTACAGCCTTTCCCCAGTTTTCCTCTCTTCCTCTTTCAAGTCTGGTCCAGTTTTTTTTCAGAACACATAGTGTTAAACCTGTTGCAAGCAATAACCTTGAAGTTTTCTGGAAAGTCACTGATCTATCACTTTTGTTTTCTTATATTTGGCAGCCAGTCAGTTTGAAAACTTCATGTAATCACAAATCTTTTATTTCCAATATTTCAGCTATCTATTCTATCTCTCTCTTCATGCTATTCTGAATCTCTCTTCTGCCATTTTGTATGAGTAGGCATATAAGTAATATGTAAGAATATTTTTCTTTCACTTGTTAATCTCCTACTTGGAGTTCTCTAGTCTGTTCTGATACACCATCTTCCAACAACTTGCTTACAAATACATTGCTATTTTATTAAAAAAGAATCTTAAAAATCCTTTCTTGACAGTCAGAATTTCATAGCAAATGAGAAAGACAAAAGTAGTTCTAATTCATTTCTTGTAACACTAATCACTATAAGAACAAACTGCAGAAAAAATCATAAAAACCCCCAAATCTTTATTTGAAAAATTAAAATCTTTAAATGAAAGATATATCTAAATATATACTTCAAATAAAAGGTGTTAACTGCTAAAAATAGTGAAGCTTTCCTTTTACAACAGAAAGACAAGAATGGGGAATTCATTAGTGAAAGACTTATCGGTTCAATTAAACCTATAGTTACTGGTATATACCATACGAAAACTCACACAACAGAAACCATTGTAATTTAATTTACTCTCTCTAACTTTATTATCTACTTCATTTCTTGCAGCAGTATAAAAATGTTAATGTTTATGTTGTTTTTTTAAAATCTCCTTGTGAATTTCTAAATCGAATTTATATGACTGTTTATGCTACCACATGTATCTTAGTTATGCCAACTCTGAATTCTGAAAACTAAACTATACTCACTGAGGAATGAATATAAAGATTTATTTTATTTACTTCTACAATTCTTTGTTAACTGCTCGAGTTTCACCAAATCAACCTGCTAAATCCTCGCAAGAATCATAGGATTCTCTAATACCATCAACACTTAAAAGGAAGCTGGAAAATATGATTTTATGCACTGGACAAAAGTATTAGAAGGCAGTGTAGACCCAAGCACGCCAAACCAAATGCTTTTATTTTTTATTTTTGGCATACTTTCACTATAGTAACAGTTAAATTAGCTTAGCTAGCATGTCTAGCTCTCAGTTAATGGATGTTTTCAGAGGTAAATCTAGTTCTAAACTTTTTGGTAAATAGATTCTGACAAGTTTCAGGCTTGTGAAGATAGCAACCAGCAGTCATTGCTGTCAGTACCTACATCCACAGTTTTGCTTATTGCACTGTTCTTCTGTCTCTTCCACTTGCTCCTGGTAGTTGCTGCCCAAAGGTTAACTTGTACAGTGGTGAGAGAGAAGGTTCTTGTCCTAACTGCTTGTGTATAGGAGGGATACTCAACAGCCAGATGTGCATCACTGCACCCTGCATGGTGAGGACAGACACCATGCTTTTCCCTGAATACTTGCTGCAATTTAGAGCCTAGTGCTGGATACAGTTCACTACCCAAGTACTGTAATCAGCAGCCAAGTTAGATCCCAATGGGTGTGCTGACACCACGAGACAGCTGTGCTACTCTGGATTCCTACTTGTTGACTTACCAAAATATTGTTGCTTGCTTGTGTCTGGCTCACTTATTAAGCCGATATTTGTTTAGGAAGAGAATTTGACGTAAAGGTTAGGGAGGAGAGAAAGAGCAGAAGTTCATCACCATCAGCAAAACTTTGACACAAGGAGTGAGTGTTGGCAAATAATTGTTTTCAAGAAGGCTAGATGGAATTAAGCCCAAACCTACTGCTTTTAATGATAAAAGAAACTGTTACAGGAACGCAAATTCTCAAGAATGTTAAATATATTGACTTCTTGAAACTAAATTTGGATGGAGTCAGCATCTGTTGAAGATGTTATCTAGTGTTTATATAAAGCCCTGAAAAATAAAATCCTGTTTCAGACTATAACTTAATATAACTAAGGTATGTAACAATGGAAAAAAGAAAAAAAAATATTAATGCTTAGAAAATAACACCTGAATGAAGAATTTCTTTCTTCTTTTAGCATTACTTTAAGAAACATTGCTTTCTGTACTAGAGGAAAGGCTTGCAACACAATCTTACCATAATATTACAGCTTCTTTATTACTATTATTACAGAACAATCTAGAAGTGTGACAAAACCCCTATCTATCTCATCTTTAAAATTAAAGATATACTTTGAATATTCTACAAGGGTAAATAGCTAATTGCACAGAGACATTTACATTCAGATTCTCAGGATGTTTATCTCTCACATGTTTTATATTTTGTTCCAGTGATACTTAAGTTATACTGTGACCTGCACTGAGGTGAAAAGCAGTTGGCAGATTAGATTATGTCTATACTGTCTCTTACTAGTAGTAGCCTTTTCTGGTTGCTCTTGGGATCAGATGATTGTCTTCTTTATCTCCAGATTGCGAGTGTATATTTCAGAGTAATTTATTGCAGGCCTTCCAGAAGCTCTGCATGGCTTGTTCTTTGCAAGGTGACCATATAGATGCCAGACCATCTATATATTTGCCAAATGTGGATGTCTGCCCTGCAAACTGACATAGATATGGTTTATTTTTTTCATTTGACAATTTGGGTCTAAAGGATTATTGTAAATGCATTTCCATTAGGCTGGTAGCCAGTCACTAGTAAGGCTCTCCAGGGCTCTATTTCAGGACCAGTTCTCTTTAATGTTTTCATAAATGACTTCTTGGATGTAGAATTAGAAGATGTTTTGAGCAAGTCTACAGGCAATAATAAATTGAGAGGAGCTGCTGACTTCATCAACGGTAGAGAGAATAGAGAGATCTAGACAAATTAGAGAGCTTGGCAATCACCAATCCGAAGGTTAACAAGAGCAAGTGCCAGATTCTGCACCTGGGAGAAGGATTGTGAGACAAGAGGGAGGAGAGCAGTCCTGCAGAAAGGGATCTGGCTGCTGGCAAGTTGGATCTGAGTCAGCAGTGTGCACTGGCAGCCAAAAGGGCCAACTGATGAAACCCTGAGGTTTCATCAAGGGCAGCACTGCCACTGGGTGAGGGGAGGGGTTGTCCCACTCTGCTCTGCACTGTACTGCCTCACATCGAGCAATGCGTGGAGTTTTGGGTGCCACAATAGAAGAATGATATAAAGCTGTTAGCATCCAAAGATGAGTGATGAAGATGGAGAAGGGTCTATAGGGCAAGACACATGAGGAGAGGCTGAGGTCCCTTGGTCTGTTCATCCCAGAACAGAGGAGCTGAGGGGTGGCCTGATGGTGGCTGCAGGTCACAGGGAGTGGAGGGGCAGCGCTGAGCTCTGCTCTGTGTGACAGCGACAGGGCCCGAGGGAACGGCATGGAGCTGCGTCAGGGGAGGGCAGCTGGGGGTCAGGGAAAGGGGCTGCACCACAGGGCGGTGGGCATAGAATGGACTGCACAGGGCTGTGGGCACAGCCACCAGTGCTGGAGTTCAGAGAGCATCTGGGCAGTGCTCTCAGACATGGGGTGTGGATTTTGAGTGGTACTTTGCAGAGCTGGAAGGAAGTCAGTGATCTTTATAAGTCCCTTCTAATTCAGGATAGCCCATAATTCTATGAGTTATAATTATTTTAGTGCCTTGTATCTTCCAAAGTAAGATCATTATTAGCAGTCAGTCCTCAGAGTTGATTCCTTCCTATAGAGAACCGAGTCTCAATATTAATAAATATTTAAGTAATACTTGTATGCAGAAACGTAGAAGATTTTTATATAAACTGCAGTTGAACTGGCTAGTAAATATTGAAAGATAGCCCAATGTGATATCCAAGAGGATGGATACTGTGAGCAGCACATATTTTTAAGTAGCCTGTAATTAGTACTCAGAGGTCTCAAAAGGACACTGCAGATTGACAAGGATACATTTTCATGAAGTTAAAAGTCAGTAAAAGAACTAGAATTCAGAAGTCTCTAATCCCAAGGCCATTCTGATACTACATGCATTCTTAAATTGTTTGTTCAAATTAATGTAGTGTATTTGCATAGCAAGAGCAAAAATAATTAATTTTTGAAACAGATTTCAGGCGTGTGCCAGCAAGTCATATTAAGACTGCTTTTGCAGTGTTGTCCTGATGAGACTTTGGTTTGACTTTAATGTCGAGAGGAGTAATTCAATTTGCAGTCTGGAAGACCCGCAACTCTATTCTGCTCCCTGGACTGCAGCCAGGTCACATAGGGTTGTGATCTCATAAACCGCAAAGAATCAGGACGGATCAGAATTTGAGAAAATGAGCATTAAGTGATTTAGAAGCAGTGTTCTTCATTTCAAATCAGCTGTGCCCTGAGACAGCATAGTGTAACAGCTCAGTTACACTATGAAGCCATTATTCAAACTGAATAGAAACCTGATGCTTTGACAATTTGTATTTGTTGAAGATCTAGGCTACTATTCAGTGCCCTGGGCATACAAATCTACCCTACTCTTTAAACTGACCTCAGTGCATTTCTGGTGTGGCATGCACTGAACTTTGAAAATGTACTCTTTCATCCTCTGCCTCAAGAGTTTTCTGTACAGCTTCTGCTGGTACACAAAATGTAGAACTCATTGGTAGGTGCAGCTGCTTCTCATCTTCTTTCTACTTGGACATATGTTAAAATACACAAATGTTTTGATATCAGTGCAGTGAGGAATAAACAGCAGAAAAAATATTTTGTCAGAAAAAATATAAATAAAACTTTACATATCTTTCAGGCACAGTGAATAATCATCTCTACAGTTTACAACGCATAATATTTACAGGACTCGTGACTCTCCAGAGTGTGAATTATAACTGGCATGGAATTGGGTATTTGGGTGAATATCTACTCTGTTCACCAAGGAATTGAGAAAGATGGTAGAGGAAGAGAAGGAAAATACAGAAAGGAAAGAGAAGCTGACATCAGCATCCCTTTGAGAAACAGCAGAGGCAGAGGATGGATGGATGAAGGAAAAGAGAAGGAAGGAATGTGGTGAAGGAATATGATCTGTGAAAAGTCAAAGAAAAATTGAGATATGAGATAGTATTTGTAAGCTCTTAAACTTTTTTCTTAATTGTCAAATTTTAACTGAGCAATGCCTTTTGAAAAGTAATAGAGTGTTTCTGGCAAATAGCTTGACACAGCATTTGAGGCCAGAGATCTCCTACAAAGAAATACAGGTTTGCTGAGACATTGAGCTAACAAGGTCTATGTATCTATCTCTTCAGATAGAACCAGAGGATTGCTTTTGCAAAATGATAGACTGGCACTTAATGAGGTTTGCAAAAATTCATAATTGGGAGATGCAATGGCCTTACTGGGAACTGCATGATCACCTAGGCAAGATCTATCAAGTGAAGAAAAATAACATCTTTGATAAATCTCAATCTGTACCACTTACAATGAAAAATAATTCCTTAAAAAACTGCTTTTAAGTGACTGCTTCACTTCTTTGTTCGTGCAATCTGTTTGTTTCTCTAAATACTGAACTTCACTGTCAAAATATAATGTGAAATTGCAAATGTTTCAACATAACTGGCAACAACGCAACTGACCTGAGATGGCAAGGGGGAAGGAGGGGAAGAGACAAATACTTCATTTTGGTTTTATGACTCTGGATGCTTGAAGGGCAGCAGAGCAGAACTGTCAGTGTTGCAAATGTCTTGGCACAGATGAAAGGACACAACTGAGGTATGCCTTGGCAGTCAAGTGAGCAAATCACATTTTGAGATGTATTAAAGACAGCACAGCCAGCCAATCAAAGAGGTGATTCTCCTACTATATTTAGCATTGGTGAAGCTTCACCTTGAAAATTGTGTGCACCTCTGGGCTCCACAATATAAAAAGTGTTAGGGTCCTTGAAAACATCCAGAGGAGGGCAGCAAAGCTGGTAACAGGGCTGGAAGGCATGTCCTGTCTGGAGAGGCCATGGGAAGGGCTGTCCAGAAGAGGAGGCCGAGAGACAAGCTTACTACTTTCTGCAGCTCTCTGAAGAGAAGAAACAAAGGGAAGTGTAAGGCTCTGGCAGCCAACGAGCAGGATGAGAATGGCATAAAGCTGACAAGGAATTGTCACAGGGGTATTAGGAAATGTTTATTTACTGTGAGGGTCATTAAACAGTGGAACAATGCTTCTTAGAGAGGTGGTTGATGCCCCAAGCCTGTCAGTGTTCAAGAGGCAGTTGGACAATGCCCTCATTAATTTGCTTTAACTTTTGGTTAACCTTGAACTGGTCAGACAGTTGGACTTGCTGATCTCACTGGGTCCATTCCAGCTGAACTATTCTATTCTATTTTAGTTGCAGTACTGAAGAATTGAGTCCTGTTCTGTTTATCTTTTCTTACAGCTGAACTGAATGTGTTTTTCCCACTGAAAAGCAACCTAAGTAGGAGAGATTTCTGTACCAATAACTTACTGTGAGAAGCTGTGGGAAATAATTGAAGCAGAGCTTGAGCAAAGCTAAAGGTATCATAATCTGTATATCCCTTAATATTTCAGTTTTCATTACTTCGGACTCCCGGTTTTAAAATACGCATCTCAGAGTTTATATTGCATGTCTTCTGGTACGTTGGACCCATTTGAGAAAGAAAGATATTTTTAAAAATCCTAAACCCAGCATTATAACACAAGCCACATTTTCTATCTTATAATTACTGCCTGCAGATGCTAATTCCCAAAGAGAGCATAGTCTTCTTTGCTGTGGTGTTCAGAACATACTATTATAGATTCTTGCGTACCTAAACTACATTCACTATTACTCAGGAAGGAGAAAAGCACCAAACGAATTGGGAATAAATGACATGGGAAAATGCAAGGCAAGCAGCAAAATTCTTGGAAAAAAAGGAATTTATTATAGGCTAAAATATGAAGAATAAAAGTAAGGCTAAAAATAATAAGAAATTACAGTAAAAAATAGAAGTTTGCAGAAAATGATTTACCTGAGGTTGTTAGAAGCCCAATAACTTTGGGGGTATCTAAGTTAGAGAGGGTAAGGATTTAGCAGTACCATACAGCATCACATACATACTAGACAATAAAAAGAAGAATAAGGTGATTATATAAATCTTCTTCATTTGAAGATGTTTTACATAAATACAGATTAAGCATTGACGAAAGTAAATAAATATGTACATCAGTATCATACACACTGAAAGTTACAGAGCTGTAAACAGGTATTTGAAATAGATATACTCTATACAAAGTATAGAGTACAAGGTTTCTCTGAGAAAACTTTCGGGAAGATTACTGATGTTTTCTATTTCTTCTATGATGATGATCTATCTGTCTTACTCTTCCTTAGACAGAAGCTCTCATTCACACAGGAATACAAAGAGAGAGCAAAATCTTTCACCTGTGGCATTTTTTTCCTAGTTCAGCTCTCACATTATTTTCTATATAGAAAATAAGCTGGAGAGAAACAAAAGATGTATGTTCCTTTTTTTTTTTTTTTTTTTTTTTTTTTTTTTTTTTT
>NW_024884364.1:37529439-37738772 GCF_019232065.1 Centrocercus urophasianus | reverse complement strand
CCCCACTGCAGCTTGTCGCTGGAACAGGTTTCTCTACAAACAATGACATAGGTTTTTTTCATCAAGCAAGCCTGAAGTTTGCTCCACTTTTGCCCTTCTTCACACCTTAGAGTCTCAACCAGCAAACAGCTTCCATACCCTGAGAACATTCACATGCTTGGGAATATACTGTGAAACACTTCACAGAAATACACTGTGAAAGAGGTTTTAAGAAGCAACTGCCTCTACTATAAGGCTTCATGTCTGAAAACTGATCCCTGAAACGTCTTCACGGCTGAAATCAGTGCATGAAAACCAATCTCAGACAGTAACGCTTAAAAGATCACATTTATCTAGTACCACCTTGGTGTTACACAGTAATGGCATGGATTTAACTCTGTGTTAGTTGAAGAACATAAAGACTATGTTGCATCAAGATTTGATGACTTAGTAGAATGAAAAATGTCAGTGGTTCCAAATGAATGGCCTTCAGTCAAAAACCTCACGTAGGAGTGAATCATGTCATTGAATCCCAAAGAAATATATTTCCTTGAAATTATGTAGATATATTATAGCTCTCCATACAATTGGCCTAAGGTCATTACACACTGTTATCTAATTATTACACACTAACAACTAACGTGCATGTAGATTCAATTTAGTGATCCAAAATCATATTGAACAACATTTGATAGTTCATACAGTCTCACTGAAAATCGATTAGTAAAAATGAAATGCACTGACCACACAACTTACACTGTATGATTGCCATACAAACATGCAAGAAAGATCTGCAACTACAAAATAGCATACAATAAACTGTATGAATTATTTAGAAATAGTTTGAAAGGACACTAAGGAAAGAACAGATTTAATGAAAAGATTCTTTAAGTGTCTTTATTATTCAGTCTTTACAGAAAACTCTACAACGTATTAGAAGAAGAAACTGTTTTCATTAATGGGACACCAAAACTTTTTTCTTTTTTTTTTTTTTTTTGCAGGTACAATGGAATTCACAATGCCACAAAGATAGTAGCTTTAGAAAAATATTGAGGATTAAGAAATTTAGAAAAAAAAAAACAAAAACAACAAACATTACTATGAAGCTGTATGACAAATTCACATTTTTTAATATTATTTTATCGTTAAAATTTACTTCCACTTTTTGGGTGAGATGTGATTTTTGAGAGATTAATTCTTTTTCTCAAAACTATTTTGAAGGTTTAGTTTCTATTATTAGATTTTTTATTTATTATTAATGCAGAAATACCTTGGAGAAAGACAGTGGTGTCATGAAAACTTTATTTTGTCTTATGATAATATTTAAATGCAGTAGATGTTTTATTTTCAGCAGTCACTATAGCAGTCCGCATTTAGAATTCCTGATGATTACATAAATATCTGCTCAGTTTCTGCTGTCTAAACCCAAGCTAAAGAGTCTCAAAAATTTAAGAAGAATTGATGCTTTAGTTTTTAAAATTGCGTACAGTTTTGGGCACATCAATTTTCTTTCACCATTTATACACTTTCAAAATGAAAAAACTTCTATCCAAAACTGTTTAAGATTTGAATGGAGCAAATGTGCAAAAGCCTCAAAGATCAAAGTAGGAGGAAGAAGGGGATAAAATGATTGATCACTCAAAGTCAGCAAGCAAGACACATGCTTACAGCTTACACGTGCTCAGTGAAATGGAAAGAAAGCCAATAAGATGAAGGAAGCAGGGAGATATTTTTGCTTTCCTTTTTTAGATCACTCATTATTTCAGAGATTTCTATAGTGCTTCTTCTTACTTATCTCTTCCGTAAACTTCCGTCTCTTCAGTCTTTCTTCCTATGAAAGTTCAACTGCCTCTGCCCCCATCCTTATTTTTGCTATATTCTTTTCTTATAAGCTAACAAGAGCAATTAAAAAAACCTGTATCATTAATATAGAGTAAGGGAAGCAACATATGCCTGCATATATTTGTTGGAATATATAACAATTAAAATATATTCTGATTTAACCCCCATAGAGTTCGTGATGTATTCTTCTTATGTGGGCATAGTCAGTGGAATTCAGAGATACAGGAGAGAACTTCCAACCCATGGTCTTCAATGCTATTACAAAAAATAGGAGACAAATGTGTTGATTTGCTGTTTCGCCTCCCTCCATAGCAGCTATGCAAGAGCCATTTTGACAATAGAATAGACCATTATGAAATATCAATTTATATCACTGATTTCGCCCATGCAACTGTGGCATGATACCTGTGTGCTTGCTCTTCTTTTGTCTCCCGATGCCCACAGTGGCAGAAAAGATCTCCACCTAGGATCGTTCTTTCATCTTATTTGTAGTGAAATCTTGTAAGCTCTTGTAGGATTTGTATCAGTCTCCCTCCCTCCTATAGTGTATGCTTGACATATTTGACTTTATTTTTATTTACTCCTCTTCAGCTTTTTTAGGAACACTGCCAACTGGGAATGTGAGAAGCTACAAAACATAGCTACAAGAACTAAATTCCTTTACACAAGGAATATCTCATTGCCTGTCAGCATTTTCTGACATGCAGAGGAATAAAACAAAATATTCCCTATTTGAACATTTCCTAAGGCAATACAGTTACAGAAAATGAAGAAATTCCCCACAACTGCTTCACATTTTGAAATATCACAAAGAGATTAGGAAATGTGTTTTTTAAATCAGCTGCAAAGAACCTCTATATTGGCCATTCCCACTCTATTTCTGAGCTTTTTTTCCCCTAGTGCAGATGTTTATGAGCCTATTTCACTGTCTCCAATTCCAGTAATTCCAGGGAATGAAGAGAGTGGGTGAACAACAGCAGATTGGGTAAACTACAGAAATAGTAACATTCAGAAATAGATCCCTTTCATGGCATCCTATAGAAAATATTCCCAAAATATTATATTCATCTGTTAAAACAATTCAGTCTAGAGAGCAGAGCCATAGTAATACTGAGCAAACTGATCACTCCAGGACAGGGAGCATGCCAGATGCAATTGTCATTGTAGCAACAGTCAGAATGTCCATCTCTAAATATGAACTCCTAATAATTATTTATAATTTTATTACAAGAATAATTATAAGCATGTAGATTAAATAAGGAAAGAGCTAGCAGGAAGACTTGTAAATCAGTTTCCCTCAGAGGCAGCAAATGAACAATAATGACACATAGGCATTGTTAAAGCACACTGTGAGAAAGACAATATGCATCAGCCTTTCATAAGATTTCTCATGACAATCCCAAACAACATGGTTTTTGAAAGATGTTATATAACCTAGCACAGATACTGTATCCCGCATTTGAAGAAATAATTTTCCTTGGACTTATATTGATAAAAGTTAGAGCCATATGAAAGAACCTGACTGATGAAAAGAGTTTGGAGAAGGCAATTTTTGTTATTATGGGCAAAGCGTCTCTTTTCTGTTTGACTTTTGAAATCACTTGGCAAAGCTAAAAAAGGTGCATTTGTTAGATTTGTATCTAAATGTTAATCCTGTGAAGGAGATCCACAAAGGAACTGCACTTTCTGTACTTTTCCTTCAGGAGTAAATTGCTGTCTCATCCAACATTTCTCGAAATCCAAAACTGTAAAGAGAGATTAAAGTCTTTCCCATTGATTTGTGCACATACTTATCTATCAGTAACTGTACCAATGATCCCTTCCATCTGTCTAAATTTGCTGAATCTATTCACACAGATTTATTTATAAACTGTTATAGTTTACTTCTGCATTATGCATTCTTTTAGGCCTTCGTATACATGTTTAGTTTTGTGTGAGTATGCACACAATATTAATTTGCCATAGATTTCAGTTGTAAGCATGCTAGGCAATTAGCAATAATGTTCAAAGTTAGCTACCCAGGTTCTTGGTCTGTCAAGCTTCTTTCCTTATTACTACTGAAGAAAACAACATGTCAGGGTGGAAGATCCTTGAAGTCATGGTCCTAGGCTTAAAGAACACTGACTATTTTGGTTCCCAGTTTTATAGCTTTTATTCTTGGTACAATCACTCTGAACATCATAAAAACTACACTTCTGCTGGTTTTAGGTGGCAAAATTCAACACTAAAACTCTTTTAGTATATGTGCAACCTGTCTATATAACAAAAAGCCAGTCCAATGTTCCTGATTATGTTCATTTCTATAAGGAGAAATTTGTACTCTAATAATGAGGAGCAACATCATTAGGAAGACTTCTGAGACATCATCTCAGTACATTTAAGGCAGGAGGGTGCCTCTGCAGATCACTTGGTTCAATCCTCCCCCAACCCCCAGTCAGAACAGGGTCAGCAGGAGAAATTTGCTTGGTGATCAGTTGGGTTTTGAACATTTCAACAGTGGGGACTCCACAGGCTCTCAGATCATCCATTGTTTGTCTGTCTTCTTACGATTTTTTTCCTTCTATTCAGACAGTTTCCTATACTTATGTTATGTGTATAAGTTTCATCTGCAAAACTGCTGAAGATACACTCTGTTCCACAGTGGTTATCTTATCTTGATCTTGGCCTATAAAGCTACGTGACCTGTTCAGTGCTACTCTTCATGAGCCAGATCCACAAGACACAGAACCACGTGTAAATCATGGCTTTTTCCCATATCCTTCAGAAATTATTTCTTACATGAAGTATACAAAATGTTCCCCTTTCAACATCTTTCATCATGATTAATTGTTTTCCCAATAATGTACAATCTGGACTGAGGAAAAAATGTCAACATTTTCAAATTTTTGGCCCTGATTATAGGCATTTAGTGTCATGTTAAAGAATTTAATGAAGTTAACAAATTCTAAATTTTGTGGAGTATCTCCTTTTTCCTGTGAAGGCTGGAAGAATGAAGACCTGGCTGCTTATTAACATGCAAAAATATGAAGATAAGAATCCATCTTAAGAAATAATTTTAAATAGAGCTCTGATTAATACTAAACTTGTTTGATGTGCCCATGTTTAGATGAATGCTGAGAAAAATATCAGTAGAGAGAGGATGAACTTCCTACATCATTGAGATATAACTTCAGAGGCTGTGTAGGCAATTCAAAATGTAATGAAATTAATCATCTTATGGTCCCTTTGACAGTGTACAAGAGAATGTAGATTTTTTCATACTTTATTAATGCTCCATATGGATTTGTATATTTGAAATGCATAAAAGGGGAAAAATGAGCATATACAGTTCCTCTTCACCAAAAACATTGTATTCTTTGCAAAATGTATTTTTATCAGACATTTTTTTCCCTGCAATAAGAAAAAGATGCTACTAGGAAATACTTCATTTTTTTGTTTCCTGCCTGTCACATATTTCTATCATTAATTATTATTACTCTTCTTTCAGATTCCATTCTCAACGGGATTTCTTTATTATTATAGAAGTGCTTCCAAATTTAGACTAAAGAAAGCTTCATCTTCTGAACTAATCTTTGTTATACATTATATGTGTGAATATAGGAATTCTTCTAAATTTTTGAGGGAAAAAATATGTTGTTAGCTTTGTATCATAATGTTAGAATCATGTACATCCACCCACTTCCCCCCCCCAAATTCATTTTTTTTCCAATTCTGCTGGCAGGAAAGAGGAGAAAAAGAAAAAGAAAGAGAAGAAAAACAGCACAACACCAAATGGATGGAATACCATGTTAAGCACTAGATATGATGCTAGATTAGCTTGATTAAATTGATGCTTTCAAATCTGGTGTGCTGGTTTACAGCTTCCTGAGTTTCTGTGAAGAAATGTGAGACAGCCTGGGTGATGTTAAATCAAAAGCATCTAACATTTTAGAAAAAGTGCATTTAAAAATTCATATTTCCTGCAAATCCAGAATCTTTCAGTTTTGAAAATTAATCTCCATATTAATAAGTGATTATAAAAATGAAGACGCTTGTAACCAATCACAGAAATTTCTTACTAGTGATACTCATCCTTGAAGATCTATTCACACATTGTCAGTGTTTTCATTTATGCAAGCACGATCACAGGAAATGATGAAAGAGCAGTTTTAATAATTTCTTGATGACTGTCAAGACTTCAAATCCAAATCCAAGTCTGTGAAAGTGAACGCAATTCTTCAGAAGCTAAAGGAACTGAACCCAATTATGTCAGGATGAAGTTGGCTCAAAGAACAAATTGTTACACCCCATGTACCAACAGTCTTAGCTTTGAGATTAGGGAAAGCAGCACATAACATTTATGTCTCACAAAGTGACAATCACCTCTAGCAGACTTACTTCCATCCTGCTCTCCTTTTAAAAATTTTCTTCTGGTATAATAATCAAATTCAGATTACGACATCCCACACCACACCCCTGCACTGAAGTCATAGAGTGTTTTCTAAGTTATGGTAGTAAATACAGTGTTAGATGGTTTTTGGAAGCTTTCCTTCAAGCAAAGAGAACAGTAATTTTTCTTGGAGTACGTGGTGTGTATTGAGTTGTATTCTCTGTTAGGAAAATACTACCATCCTGTTTACAGTCCTGATTAACTTTCATGGCATTATTTTTGTATGATTTTTCCTACTGCTAATTTACTGAGACTAGAATCAGATTTTAAAGACAAATTCCTAAAATTCAGAATGCACAAAGTACAATTAAATTTGCAATATTGACATCACTGCAGATCACTTAGTTTCTGTTAACGATGAGTGATGCTCCTTGAGAATATTGCAAAAAAAAAAAAAAAAAATTAGGCAGAACTGGATCAGTTCTCAGCAGCAAGAGCTTCAGAGTTGAGATTATTTCAGACTGTTGGAACAGAGAAAAAAGGAAACTAAAAAGGATATGAAATCTTGTTATCAGTGCAAGATGGAATACATTTCCTAGAAACTCATTTTACATTATTTTACAACTTTTCTTAGAGATCTTGATTTCAGTACGCTCTGTTGCTTACACACATCTATTTGCAACCACTCGATACAATTAATACCATAAATTAATGGATTAATATTCCCAAATATTCTTGCTCAGGCACGTTAACCTTCACTTTCTTAGAGCAGAACAGCCTTGCTCTTGCCCCCATTGAAGAGGTGGGTTACAAAAACATTCCCATCTGCAGTGAGAATAGTTTAATTCAGGAACCTACTGTAAACCAGTCCATTTCTAATGAAAATGTTGCTTATTAATATTCTCATGTGTCTAAATATTACATGGATATTTTAATAAATAATGAATATATTTTATTCTTAATAGCAGTGCTGGCTGCCTTCTTCCTTGTACCACAGAAACAAACAACAAAACAAGCAAAAAATCAAAAAGGAAATCTATAGAAAGAGTAGATCTAGTTATTTTTCTGTTAACAAAACTTGCTCTGGCCTTCAGCTTTGCTGTCTATGGAGCAATTGTGACTGTTACATTCCCCTCTCAGAATGCTCCAAATGCACAGCAGCACAGAAAATTAAGACAAATTTGGAATTTGCATTTAGCAGGAAATCAGATACATGTCAGAGTGAGTTCTTGCCCCTATACGCACTCAGATTCACCCAGCTATATTTGTACCAGGATACTATCTTTGTAACATTTTAAATCTATTTCAATCAACTAACCATTCCTATTAATAACGTCAAATTTATCATAGTCTCCAGGTAGTAAACCCTTTTCTTACCTCTCCAAACCTGCTCTTGATCTTCATGCTCTAAGCCAGATTATTTAGCATTTTCCTAAATATTCTTGTGAGCACAAACAGACCAGACATCTAGCTGATCAATTTTTTTTTTTTTTTTTTCAAATCCTAAAAGTATGCATCATTTGTATCGAAAAAGGCTATTGGAGAATGACCAGCTTCTCACTCCAAAAGAAAGTGAGAGGCATTATGCCTTTACTTTGCTGGGGCAATCTAGGTCATATGTGCTTTAAGTACAATAGCTTATGCTGCACTGAGTTTTGTTGGAGTGGGTACGAAAGAAAGAGCAGAGGCTCCTGGTTCACCTCCAAGAAGGAGGAAGAAGAATGGATGAAAGCTGTTGCTTGCCCCTCTGATAGGTTGTGGATAAGCAGTGCTTTTAGGGAAACCACCCTCTCTGTCCATCCTCCCAGTAATATTGGCATATACTGTGCAATGAAAGGTCATTAACTACTTGGTTGCCCAAGATGTTTTGCCTGTGTCTAGAGCAGCTCCACATTACTTGAAGGGTGTTCATTGAATTAAATTTTATTGATCCTCCGTAGAGTCAAACAGAAAAATCTCATCAGAACAAAATAATTTCAAACAGCACAGATTGCTCCATGTCTTCCTTTTCATCTCTGTATTTAAAGACATTTTATTTTCAAAAATCCTTAAAGATTTCTAAGAAAAATAAAAAGGCATGATCTTGCTCTACATGCACTGAGTAAAATCAGTTGTCCAACTCATTCCTTCATATTTACAGATACATTTGAAAATGCAGATAAATAATTTCCCCATTAAGCTACGTCCAAATATTCTTTTCCATAGCTGACAGCAGAATTTGCACAAGCAAGCTCCTGTAAGTAATTTGCATTCTTTTTTTCTAATTTATGCAATATATATGGATTAGCTCATAGAATTTCATGTTTCCTACATCTAATTATAAATTGATAGTAACTGTTAATATAGAAAATGGTATTCATACGTTTTAATCAAGATTGAACAAAGCTACTAATTATGATTTGAGTGGTTTTAAGTGCCACTGAATCATATCTGATCCAGTTGTTTATCCCACTCTAAAGGATTTTTAGTAAGGTACTACGGTTTTCTTCCTTACAGCCCACTGCTCTTTCAATCCACTCATCCTATCTCATTTTTTCTTCTGCTTCCAAGACTAAAAATTTCTTATGCATTAAATTTGAAGGTCACTGATTAGGTTTAATTCACTGATTGCTACATAATTTCATTCACTGTTTCTGTAATGCAAAAACTGCTCAAAGCCTCTACAAACCTGATGGCTAACTGAAGCCCTGCAATAATTCCTGATGTCTCTACAAATCTTAGGCTTTGTCAAGCTGCTAGATTATCAACTGAAATTTGAGACAGGAAACTTTTAGCTCTTCATCTCAAGTGAGCGCAAGTGTACTTCATTCTCAGAAACTATGAGCCACGTGTAAAAAAATAAGTTATTGTTAAATCATCTTCATAATTTTTTTTTAATGCTGGAGGTTGGCAGGGCTGCTATTGGGTGTTTAGAACTGTACTGTAGGGCCTTACAAGATAAATATTTTTAGAATGATCATCTTTTTTTTTGTGCTGTTTTGGATAATAATGATATTTATTCCTCCCTAAAAAATATTTGAGGATTTATTTAAGTATCAAGCAACCTGGTATCCAAAAGATATCTTTAGATATGTAAGCATACGTTGGGATAAGTAAGCAATACTTACCACTTAATTAAAGAAGACATAGATTAACTTCTCAAGGAATAAAATTCAGACACTTTCTGTTCTGTGAATGTTCCATATATTTGCCCAGCACAGCCAGAAACTGAAGAATTACAAGAGACTGAGTGACTCACTGATATTGCTTTGTGTTGAATCAAGACAGCAGCAAGCATTATCAGTGCTGTATTTCAACACTGCATTGTGTTCTGAGAGAAAATGGCCACAACCTGAGAGTACAGAGCTGTTATTCTGGATAAGCAGTCAGCTCCTCCTTTAATATTACTATTGTTGTGAATACCCAGAATGTTCTTGGGTGACCAGAGCAAAAAGTAACAGCAGCCTTTAAAATGCTTATTTTTTGTTGTTGCAATTCTCTCAACTTAGTATTAAAAATACTAGTGATACAGTGAAATTAACAGTTCTCTCACTTGTTGAACCAGCAACAGAATCATTCTATTCTGTATATGAGACAAATTTAGGTGCTTTTGTATTTTTATTCCTTTTTACTTTTTAGAGCAATTTTCTATCAGTGGACCAATATATCCAGACAAAAGTCTGGTTTGCCTGAACGTTATACCTTACAGTTTTAAAAGTAAAGGTAAGCTTCTATGGATAGAAAATAAAGCCATAAAATAACAGTTTCAAACCATAATACAAGGCTTAGCTGGCTTCTACTCAATGCCCTGTTCTACAAGATCACTTCAGCTTCTACATGGGCATTTGGCCCCTAAAGCTGCAAATGTTCTCCATGGAAATCTCAGGATTCCTTGAGTGGTGATGAAGAAAAATATCAGCATTTCTGCTTATCCTCAGTGGAGGTGGCACTTTAGAATCATAGAAAGACTTGGTTTGGAAGGAACCAAGGATCATTAAGTTCCAACCCTCCTGCCATCAACCTCCTCTGGTACTAGACCATGTTGCCCAGGGCCCCATCCAACCTGATCTTGAATAGTTCCAAGGATGGAGCATCCACAGTCCCTCTGGGCAACCTGTTCCAGCATGTCACCATGCTCTCTGTGAAGAACTTCCCTGACATCCAATCTTCATCTTTCCTTCTTGAGCATAAAACCATTCCTGCTTGTCCTATCACAATCTATCTGAGTAAGAAGTTGATTCCCCTCCTTTTAAAATTCCCTTTTAAATACTGGAAAGCTTCAGTGAGCTATCCTTGCAGCATTCTCTTCTCCATGCTGAACAAAATCGGCTCCCTCAGCTTGTCTTCACCCTCTGATCATTCTTGTGGCTCTCCTCTGGACCCTCTCCAACATCTCTACATCTTTCTTGTATCAGGGATCCCAGACCTGGATGTGGTTCTCCAGATGGGGCCTCACAAGGGCAGAGTAGAGAAGGATGAACACCTCCCTGTCCCTTTTGGCCACCCCTCTTCTGATGGAACCCAGGATACCATTGGCCTTCCAAGCTGCAAGAGCACACTGCTAGCTCATGTTAAGTTTTTCATCGACCAGGACCCCCAGGTTCTTCTCCTCAGGGCTACCCTCAAGGAGTTCTTCTCTCAGTCTGTATACGCATCTGGGATTACTCCAACCCAAATGCAAAACCTTGCACTTTACTCTGTTGAACCTCATTAGGTTCACACAGGTCCACGTTTTGAGTTTGTCGAAGTCCCTTTGGATGGTATCCTTTCGTTCTAACATGTCAACTGCACCAGTCAGCTTGGTGTCATTGGCAAACTTGCAGAGGGTGCATTTGAGCCCACCATCAATGTCATTGATGAACATGCTGAAGAGCACCATTCCCAAGGCAAACTCCTGGGGAGCACCACTCATCACCAGCCTTCACCTTTACTTGACACTGTTTTCTTCCAGGAAGGGCTTGTGCAGGGCTGTGGACTGAGGTGATGGTTTCAGTAGTGATCCAATGCTGGTGTAGCAGCCAGGAGGTCATTCTGCCTTTCTAACTGTGGTAAGAAAACAGAGTGGCTGAGAGATATCTAGGGCCTATTGTTCTTCCCATATGGCTTTCCAGGGGTGACACTAGGCTATAATACCAAAAATGATGGTTTACATAAACAGTAAAACGTTATTTCTGATCACTCCTTCACTGTATTTAATGACTACTAGAGGATAGGCAATTGGAAGGAAGAGACATTTGCAGAACATTTTGCTCTTGCTGAAATTGATGGCAAAAACTCCTTTTGACTCAAGCAGACACAGGCTGAAATTAACTGTAAGAAAGCTGAGATGAAGTGCAATCAGAAACAGAAAGGCAGGTGAAAATATGATCCGAACTGCAAATGCCAGTTTGATCTTTTTCCCCGTATCACTTTTCTACTTGAATGTGCGAGGATGGTGCAAAAGATTAACAGTTCTCCATGAAGCCTCAAAAGTACTTGCCAAGGGCCAGATTTCTGAACTCTGCCAGTATGAACTGATGTTGCAAATCATTGGAATATATTTTAATATGCATTTTGATATGTATTATTTCATGTTACAAGATTGTAACAGCTAAGAGGGAAAAGGAAAAAGCAGCAAGACTGTATTCATCACAAAGACAAAAAAAGGGAAATGGATATTCAGAGGAGAGAGGAGAATCACAGCAAAAATGAAATCAGCACTTCCAAGAAGAGAATCAGTTATATGCCTTTACATGGGAATTCATTTCTCATTAGTCAGTTATCTTTAATACCATGTTAAAATTAGGGCCTGCCACGGCTGTTGCATTTTGCATCTTATTCCTTCCTTTGGCAAAATTTCCTTGGTGGCAATAGTTTAGAAGCCGTAACTCCTGCAAGAATACCACTGTCCTACTCTAGATCCAGGGTTTTCTAGCATTCAAAAATTAGGAGACTGTTCAAATTGAAATTTACAGTTCTGCTTCTGCCATGAGAAATAAGAAAGCATTTGTGCTAGAGATATGGCAATACCTGAAGATGGAGATTTGTAACACTCCAAAGAGGATGAGGAACAAAGTAAGGTGGACAGAATGGGTACTGCAGATAAAAAGGAGAAAAAACAGATTTAAAATGTCACGACAGAAGGAAAACTACGAAAGCCTTTTAAGATCTCAACAGATTTCTACCTATTCAATTTGACATGTCCTTTTAAAATCTGAAATATTTTGAACAGAAAAGGGGTTTGTCAACTCATTCTGGTCATTTTTGAAATCTACACAGAAAATTATTGGCTCTGCTTTGCCATCAGCCAAATAACAAAATTCCTGCTAAGGCCATCTGAATAAGAAAACTACTCAGAATTGGAGCTCTGCTCCACACTGTCTCTGCTAGAAGCAGCATTTTAAAAAAGTAAATAAAGTTCAGGGAATATGAAGCTGCCCAAGGCATTTAAGGTTTTTATTTTTCATTTTTAATGTACTACTTTTCATCTTCACACATGAAAACAGAGTCATTAATGGTATCGTGTACTCAGATCTCTAAAGGCTACTGTGCACAATGGACTGGTTTGCTTTTGACCATATAATTTCTACCTGAGGTAATTTAACTTGTTTTAGTTATTGTAGTTCACATTAGGACAGCAAATTTGCATAAATTATTATCATAACAGGCATATGATTTTCTTTTTTCTTTTTTTTTTTTTTTTCTGGAGTGGGTTTCAGTTCCTTTTATCTCTCCATCTTTTAAAATACTATTTACATAGTACATAAATTAACTTCAGATCACTTCAGGCTTACCTCTGCTATTATGGTTAATTTACTAAAATCAAAAATGAGGATTTCATTCCAATTTTTGTAAAATAACTGTGGTGTTTGCATTCATACCTCAGCTTGTTCATCTTGTTAGCCTAACAGGAAGTTTTCACCGCAGAGGTGGCTGCTGTGATTACATTTCATCAGCCATAAAGGGGATTTCCTAGAACAAGAAATGGAAATGCTTTTATAGCCTTTTAGGTAATGTCAGGACTTTTTTTGTTTTTTTAATATGAGCTTTTGCCAATCACTAACAGCATGATCCAAATCCCATTTGAAGGCAATGGAAAGTTTCCCATTGAGTTTGATGGTCTTTGGATCAGTCCCTAACTGCATTTAGACTTAATGAGATGTTAATGTGAATTTTATGCTGCTGTGTATATGAGCAGATTTTCCAAATTTTTTTTTCCACTAATGCAAAAAGATGATCTGGCTTTTATTTTTATTTTTATTTTTTAATTTTCTTGCTATAGTTGTTAGCATGCAGAAAGAGAATTAATGCAGCTCATACTGTCTCCCTCCTGCAAACCTTTATCAGTGACAGACCGCAAATTGCAGAAAATATTATCCACTTTTGCAGAGATCTAAATGAGAAGGAAATACTGTGCTACTGATTTGTCTCATTATTACGTTAAAAGTTTGGATTGAGGAAAGAGAAAATTGAGGCTTAAAAAAGCACACAGACACACACACGTACAGATACACAAGTGCACGCACGCATACATGCACAGAAAAAAAAAAAGGAAAAAAAAATGGAAAATCTCAGCACTATTCTTTGTTTATTGCTCCACCTGGTGGGGAATAAATGCATGGTAAGACAGCTGTGGAGAACTGGAGGAGGCTGTTTTGAAAAGGGGCAGCAGGAACATGAGGAGCAGACCCATGGGTGTAAACAGGTTCGAAGAGCTCCTAAGGGGATGGCCCGAACTCCTGGCTGGTGGCATCTCCAGCGTCTGGCTGTTTTGTGAGCCACCAGATTGGATTATTTTGCTGGTTTAGGTCTGAGAAAGGCTGAGTTCAAGATGCTTTGAACTTAAAGGCAATGTGTGGTGGCATAGTGCAGGGTGGGACAGAAAGAGGCACATGGGGTGGCAGTGGGGTAAGGCAGTGATGCTTCTTTTGCTGCTCTTTAGCACTATCAAGCTAGTTTGACTTTCTTGAGGAATGCAGGTATGTTGTATGACTCACAGTAATGACAAGATTAACCTACTAATTTCAGTGGCCTAATATACAACCTAACGGGTAAGCACGAACATTCTGTATTGTATAACAATTGGGCAAGTTTTTCATATATGAATATATTCAAACTATAGGAAGAGAAAAATAAGTATTGTGATAATGTCTCAGTTGCTCTGAGAAGAGAAAAAATAATTTCCTTGATATCAGTGACATTAATGACATAGACAGGAATGCTCAGTGGTTGTGGAAAATCAGGGAATAAGCACAACACCTGTGGTAGTAAATTATTTTGATCAATTCTAATACTTACTTCTCAGAAACTGTTATCACACCTTAAATGTAATCTTTTTATAAATATTCAGAGCACAGACAGAATTTAAAGCCAATATTTTCATGGCCTTAGGCAGAATGCAAGCTTTCTCTTGAACACACTGCACTGCATCTTGAGAAATCTCAGCAAGAGATTCACACCAAGCTGAGCTACCACTTCTCTAAAGCCAATCCATGGCTCAAGGTGGTCTATGGGATGAGTGGCTGAAGTGACAAATTCTACATAGGACAGCTGTCTCAGCGAGAAGGTGTGAAAGTAGGTTTTATTCTGGTTGAGTGATCAGTTTTGTGATCTGCCAAGGATGTGGTACAGGGAAGAGGCCTCAGGGTTTCAAACCTCTTGTCAGAGTGGTGGCAGCTTCTTTGACAGGGCCAACGTGGTGACAAGCACAGGCAAGCCAAGGATTATGCTGTGGACTGAAGTTCAAGGAGAAAGAGACCTCTGCATTTGGCTGTGCTGGAGGGGCATAACCAGCTGTGTGATGGAATGAAAGCATGCCGCTAGTAAAGCATGATAGGGACTCTGGGCATACACTTCAATTCACAAAAAGAAGAGGGCCTATTTTGGCACGACAGTTAGAAAGCTCTGGTCTAAATATTTTATACTACGATAACGAAAGTATCTGCAAAGTTTCATGGCCTATTAGTTTTCTCAGTGTCTTACTGAGAGAAATGTTAGCAATGGATATTGTTTTATAAGAACTATCAGTTACTTTCTCCCCATTGCTTCAGTATCTGTTTCTTTGAAAAAGGAGAATAATTTGATTGAATATAAAGCATTCAACTCATTTTGTTGATTGATGATTGGGGTATTTGGATCTTTTTGGATCTCCTAGTTTGTCTGAAACAACACGACTCTTCAGAGAAAAGAAAGGTACAGGCTATGTTAAAACCCCAAAATAAAAAATGTCCTTCAGCCCTATGGAGATGAAATCTAGGTAGGCAAAAAACTGAACATGAAACATTAGTGTGCACATACAGCCCAGAAGGCCAACTGCATCCTGGTCTGCAACAGAAGAGGGACAAACAGCAGGGTGAAGGAGATGATTATCCTGATTATCCCTCTCATCTCTTCCCTTGTGATGCCCCATCTGAAATTCTATGTTCAGATCTGGGGACCCAAGGTCAGTAAAGAAGTGGAGCTTTTGGAATGGATCCAGAGGAGGGCCATGAAGATAATTAGAGGGCTGAAGCACATCTTTTACAAAGAAAGGTTGAGGGGCTTGGAGTGGTTCAGCTTGGAGAAAGAGAAAGCACTGGGGTGACCTCATTTCAGTCTTCTAGTACTTGAAGGGAGCTTACAAGCCAGAAGAAGATCAATATTTTGCACTGACTGATAGTGATAGGACAAGGGAAAATAGCTTTAAAATAGAAGAGATGAGATATAGATTAGACATTAGGAAGAAATTTCTTACCCTGAGGGCGGTGAGGCGCTGGCACAGCTGCCCAGAGAAGCTGTGGTGCCCCATCCCTGGAGGCGCTCAAGGCCAGGTTGGATGGGACCATGGGCAGCCTGAGCTGGTGGGGGGCAGCCCTGCCCATGGCAAGGGTTTGGAACTCAGTGATCTTTAGGGTCCCTTCCAAACTAAGACATTCTATGATTCTGTGATTATTTTGCCAGAACTCAGCCTTTGGCCCAAAATTTTCTGTTCTAGCTAAAGCCTGAATACTGTACAGTGTTAACCACTTGCAGAAGAGGATGGAGTTCTGCCAGGGAAACCCACAATAAACGTAATTCTCAAATCACACTCTCAAAAAGATGATTTGCCAGTTGTGATTGCCCTATCAACTCACATAGTAGCCTCAACCAGATTGTGCTTTTACAATCGGTACCTGCTTCACTCATTTGCTTGTGTCTCCCATCAGCAATAGACAAACAGCACCAGTACATCAGGCAAACTGTAGTAGAAGACATCTTTTATCTACATTCTCAAGGAGATCATCCTGGCTGTTAGGTATGGTTTGTTTACTCTGTGAATTCCCCTTTGTGCTTACCCTCTTCACCCACATCTGTGCTGAGCAAAATAAGTACATAAATGAAAAGGAACTGAGGCTGACAGACCACAAGTCTGCTGCCAAGTAAAGATTAGTTCCCAGACATGTAGAACAAGAAGATATTACATTTTTGTCATAGCTGTGCTCAATGAGCAGAGATTATTTACAAGGTCCGGGGTTTAAGTGTGGCAGATGGAAACAGACTAGCAGCTCCCACGAACAAAGATGCTGTTTCAAAGAAAAGGTGTGTTCAGTTTCTGGAAAAGAAGTTTACCTCTCAGCAGGGACTGGCAACTCTAATCTTATTTACATTTCTCACAGCAGCAGTACACATCTCTCATTTTCAGCCCTAACTCTCCCTGCCAGCTGAAGCTGCACTCTACAGATAGGTAGTAAATAATGCAGGATTCTGCAAGTTGTTGTCAGGCCTTTTCCTTCTCTCTGTGCCACAAACTCCTTTTCAGAAGCAACAATCAAACTGTCAGCAGAGTGGGATTACAAATCTGATATTTGGTGCACTTTGGGGCAGTTACAGCTTTCAACTTTTTTCCATAAGTAGATGCCAATTGTTCCACTGCTATGCCAGTGAGGCACTTTGTTAATGGTTTGTCATTTTTCAGATGGGGATCAAAGAAATGAGCACAGGAAGGTGAAAACAGACATCATTTGGTGCATTCATGGAAAGTACAATAAATACTAAGGCAGGAAGACAATCTCGTTTTATTTCTAGGTTCTGAATTAAAGTTCCTTTCAACCTTGTCTTATAGAGGCTTCATTGTCACATCAAAATTCCTGAACACTTATTGCTGTGAATGTTTAAAACTCTGCTGTGTGAAAGAGACATATTAGTAAACATAGCATTGTTTCTTATTATGACTGCTGTATATAACGGAATGCTAAAAGCAACATAGTTTCTTGAAAATAATACTAGTGCTTGGAGTATAATGGTATACCCTTGAAGATGTTATTTCACAAAGGTACAGTGTGCAAACTCTCATACTAATGCCTGTTGTAATGAGACAAACCTGTACTGCTATAAATTCTCACAAATGCAATTCTACTTGGAGGACCGGAAAAAGGTGACTTCATATTGTTCATTTTAACATCAGGGCTGTTCTTCATTCTGCTATTTGTATAGCTTTATTAACAAATGTACCTGTCTATTGGATGGAGGTGAGCAAATAACCCAGATTAAAGACCCATAAGACTCCAGCAACAGCGCCTACCATCAGCACATGTGAGCACCTAATTCAGCTCAAGAGATTTTGGCTCGAGTCCTGCAGCCACTGCTCAGGTTGGGAAGCTCCAGTGCAGGAACAAGGGAGGAACACTCCAGTGCTGAAGAGACTTATGACTGTTATCTTTCTCAACAACTGCTCCTGAGGGAAGGAGTTAATGTGTTTCTGAGCAAAGGAAGAGGACCAACCCTATTCAACTCTCAGAGGCTGAAATTGTTGGGGCTGGTGTACACAGCATGTTACCAGGGCAACACTGCTCTCTGTCATCAGCACAGTGCAGAGCCACTGCCCACATGGCAGCATCTGTGTGAGGCTGTCCCACACAGCTGCCTCTTGAAAGTGTGAGACTTCTGTCACTGGTTTCGTGATAAAAATGTGAACTCAGGCAAGTGCTTGCGTTTGCTTTAATTAACACCACAAACAGCAGTATAGCAAGGCAGTGGCACAAGAAGTGGAGCTCTGTCTTCTTGCTACCAGACTTCATCTCCATTATTCCTTAGTCTTAGCTACAAAGGCTACAGTCATAGGATGTGACAAGCAGAGAAAACAACATCATTTTTAAAATATAGAAAAAGAGAAACTCTGAAATCCTTGAAATCAGAGATAGTTAGCATTTCTGTGATTTTCCTCCCATCAAACTGCAGTCAGAAATCTACATACCAATGTCTCATATACCTTACATACTTAATAGCTCAGTATGATATTTGATGGGGAAAAGAAAAAAAGAGGGGGAAATTTTCCATCAGAATAATCCATTTTATGTTGGTTTTGCTGAGCTAGAAAACATGCATTTACTATGGCTGCTGGGGTTTTTTGTTTCATTTATTTATTTATTTGTTTTTAAGTATTGCCATTAAATGTGGATAGAAAATTCCATAGCTTTGGGGAATACAAAAAATCTCCACGGAAATGTAGTTTATCTGTTCATCATGTTTATAAAATCAAATGATCCCCTAAGACTGTGGAAAATGGTAGTGGAGAGAATATACCTTCTATAACCTGATCAATTACTACAGAGAAACATGAATAGCAATGAAAATGAATCAGAGAAACTGTTTCAAGGCAAGATATTTCTTTGCCCTCAGATTTATATATGAAATTAAAATGTTGAAGTGGAAAATGCTTTTTTCCCTCACCTTTCTGTGTGTATACATTTGTACAAATACCAAATGATGTCCGCTTCCACTTAAGCAAGTCCTACTAAATGATGACACTGTCATTACCCTCAGGGCATAATGGCATCACATCTGCTTAGTCACTCCTTGATCTACCAACACCACCACACAGTCAAAGCAATATAAACTCAACACCTCTTTACTTCTTTTGATTTTGTAATATGTAAGAGTCATTCCAACTGCTGGAGTTCACCTAATGTCTATAGAAAAAAAAAAAATGATATGTATTACAAAGGAAAGTAGTTTAGTCATTGTAAAGCTTGAGCCTTGTCCTTATTCAAGATTTTCTTTTCTTAAAAGAAACATTTCTTCTGGAGTGTTCCCTTTTCATATTATCAACATTTTAGTGTTATGAATTTAGAGAGATTAAAGAAAATGCTAAAGCACTGGACATTTCACAGATGCATAGTTGGGAAAAAAATGGAAACCTTTGAGCAAAGAAGCTCCTAGTTGGCAGCACAGAGCAGAAATGTGAGAGAAGTCATTGAATATCAAATAGCATGGTATGCTCTGCATCCAACAGTGTGAAAGCTTTACCTAAGAGTGGTGACTTTTTTTTTTCTCTCCTTGTATCATCTCATCTCTCAATCACCTCATGATCTGCCTTCTGCTGTCATCTGGAAATCTCTTTACCAATACTGTGGATTATATTATTAGTGAGAATTATTTAATAGCAGGGTATGTTTTATCTCTGCCTCTCTCTGTTTTAGGTGACCTCAGAGGGAAGTTAGCAAGACTAGAAGGAATTTGAAGAAAATTTGTTAGGTAGCTGCAAAGGGAGGATGAAGGTAAGTCACAAATGATCTTTTGAGACATGTGAATGTATTACTAGAGTTTTAAACATGAAACTGAGATGTGACCATGGCGTCAAGATTAATTTATGTATGCAGTGCTTCAGGGGAGCCCGGGTGGTAGAAACTAGACCATATTTTGATTTTCTATAAAACAAATAAAAATCAGAAAATGTATGACAAGGAATGGAACTTTTAAATGTTCTTTATAGACTGATGAAAATTGCAGAAGAAAAAAAATCTGGAGATAATAAAGTTGAATGATAATCATGTTTCAGGGATGAAATATTTTGCATTCAGGAATTCACTGTCACTGCAAGCGTTAATATGTTTGCCAACGTGTCAGTGATGCCTGGGCTCTCTGTGTTAGCTAATTTTTTTGTGAGGGTTGTTTCTGATCCTCTTCCTTTCCATTACCATTTTCACCTTGTACATAAAAGCTGCTGATTTTTGAGCTTGATAGGCTGCATATTCAATACCAAATTGCTTGCTGGTCAGAGTAGTGAACTTTGAAGGCTAAGCTGCAACATTATATTTACTACTGAGAATTGGTTTGTTTTTTTCCCTAACACAAAGGCAATCATAATAAATATAAATGCAGATATTTCATTAACAGGAATTTTTTTTTTTTTTTCACAGATTGTTAATTAAAGTTGCCTTCAGTCTCCAAAATATTTTTCATCTTGGTTGAAGATTACAAGTACAGTAAATCAAAATTATTAGGAATGTTATATTTCTGTAACTTAAAAAAAATAGTGTTCTATTTTTTCAAGTGTAGAATGGGCATTTGTTCTGCAAATACATGTTGAAGATGCTAGATTTTTCCATCTCGAATCGCCTACAAATTTCTCTGATCTCTGCTACTCTCCCTTTCTATGTGTAATCATCCAACTGGTAATAGGGAGGAATGCATTCTTAGAAAGCAATAGGATTTTATTTTTAGTTTTCTGTTAGAAGAAATAAAATACAGAAGAAAAAACTACATAGTGAAATGACTTTGATAGAACTGTCAGAGGTACTGATCTGCATTTGTTTGGTTTTATGTCAAGAATTTGAGAAAATAATGGTTAAATTGGGAAATTATCTAATGTAAAAGCACTCTAGAGATATCATTCAACAAGTCTAAGATTCATTCTTCGTTGCTTTTGATCATGCTGAGAAGTGTGCATAGTTTCAGCTCCAGCCCTCTGAGGAGCACACACTACAAAAATATTGCTGTGTGACTCCAAAGCTAGCTAATCCAACATCACTGTTGGATTAAAGGAAATCAATACCCATGATCTTTCCTATTAATTTAATCAGTTTTCAGTTTCCTTCTGAAAGTATCCAAAGATTTAAGCAGAAACCATCCAAAATAGTAAACAAAGAGAAAACATAACAGTGTGTCCACAGTTTGTGGGCTGGCTTGGCCGGGTTCCATGACTAGTGGAGCAGGGGGACCCATGGACCCATGCCCTGGGAAAAAGAAAAGGGGTAAGGGGAAAGGGGAAAGGATAGAGAGATGGGCCTAAAACAAAACAGTGGAAATGATCTCAGGAGAAACAAACTATCAGAATGCAAGATAACACACTATAACACAATATAATGCAATGTAATTAGAATTGGAGATAATAGATCAAATAAAATGAGTGTCCAAAAACGGAAGGCCTTACTCTAAGTAAGATGAGGCAGTATGGCTGAGAGCACAGATGAGCTGGAAGGTTGAATAAAAGTGGGGTCTCGGGATAAAAATCTTTCCCTCTGAGCAGAAATGGTACCAGAACAGTGAACAGTCCTTTGAGAAGATGTAGTTCTCTTCTGGGGCAGGTGCCTGGAACTAGAGCATTCAGTCTTTAACTCCTGTGTACTACATGAAGTTATGATGTGGAGAACTGATAACCAAAAATCATAAAACCATGATACCAATGTTAGTCAGGTATTTTTTTGTTCGTTGTTGTTTTTTTTGTTGTTGTTGTTTTGTTTTTAATTCAAATAATGCAAAGTTAAGGTAAAAAGAAAAAGCTTCATAGAATCATAGAATCATAGAATCGTAGAATCATAGAATGGCTTGGGTTGGACCTCAAGGATCATACAGCTCCAACACTCCTGCCTCAAGCAGGGCCACCAACCTCCATATCTACTACTAAACCAGGCTGCCAAGGGCTCCATCCAACCTGGTCTTGAACACCTCCAGGGATAAGGCATCCACAACCTCTCTGGGCATTTTTTCCAGAGCCTCACCATTTTCATACTAAAGAACTTCCCCCTGACATCCAACCTAAATCTTCCTTCCTTCAACTTAAAACCATTTCCCCTTGTCCTGCTGTTATCTACCCTTTCAAAGAGTCAGTTCATCAGAAAAATCTGTGCATAGTGACAAACTACGAGAAAATTCCATTTGACCAAGTCTTCTGGCTGTACTGACACCATGTGCCTGTGTGCACATTTTCTGAAAGAATTAAAAGTAATTATTTCTTTGAGGTCCTGATTTTTTTTCCCCTAAGCAGCAGAACACTTGCAGAACTCCAGCTAATAGAGAATGCAACAGCACATCTGTTCAGCAGCACTGAAACCAGGAGTGCATTAAGCCTGTCCTTTGCTCTTCACAATTGCTTCCCACAGAATATCAAATCAACTTGAAGGTCTCCGCACTTAACTTCCGTGTTTAGATAACCAAGGCTATATCCAGAACACAGAGTACATCAGAGCCTTCATGCCCTAGTTATACCCTGTCTTCACATGAGGGTAAGAATGAGGTGTGTGAAAAGACTGACTTACCACTATACCTGAATTTCCATAGGAAAGAAATCTGCATATATGAAGTAGAAAGCAGCTGCTTCAAATAAGAAGCAAAGAAAGGCAATGGGGGTAAATATACACAGACACAGGACTGCAGTCCTTCTATAGTTATCTTATCCTGTAACTAAAGACCACAGAAATAACTCCCACACCACAAAAATGGCAGCCCATAAAAAAAGTCAATTCCATCTTTCACAAAACCATCTTTAACATGAGTGCTGACACAAATACATGCCTATTAAAGAGAAAAAAAAGGAAAAAAAATTGTCTATTTAGAGTTCTTTAGGAAAGAAAAAGGGATAAAAACTTCTAGCTAGCTCTGCAGAATGCAGTGCTTATTTTATCTCACACAGTTTCAAAATGTTTTTCATTATGAAATATTTAACAGTTTTATTTTTATAATTGCAGACAAATCGTTCTTGATGTACTGAATACAATCATACTTTAATTAAAAATACATAAAATTAATGGATAATGGAAAGTAACAAGGACTTGTACTTTTAGGTTGTCACATTTTTAACACCATAAAGTAGTAAAGATAACACAGATTAAAATGCTTATTGGAAAATATTCCTTTATAAAATGCAGTTTGGAAAATGTTTTCAATTCCTAAACTGCATTTTAAATGAGCTGATGACATAATATCCATCTCTTGAGATTCTTTATTATTCTTAATGCTATGAGAAATTTCACTAAAATCAGCCAAAACTGCTTGTGTGAATGAAAAGAATGTGCACTTGGAGTAAAGTTTTTTTGTAGCTTTGCTTCTGGCAGAATTTGGAATAGCTCTTATTTTTAAATATGGACATTTTGTCTGCTGGATTATACCAAAGCTTAATGATAGCAATTAAAATTGGACATATACAAAAGAAAATGCAAATGTAAGATTTGAATACAAACTGGAATCAGAACAAATATTAAGATTTTCAAAATCTAAACTTAATTTATAATTCTAATTACTTCAGATACATATTTCTGGAACCAGAATTGAGAATTGAGAAGAAACTGACTTCAAAACTGGACTAGAAATGCCTTGAACAGATGAAGGCAACTGGAAATAAGCAGCAGTACCTTGAGTTGGACATCTGATTCTTTGCTTATCACCATATAATAATTTCTCAGAACTAATGGTGTTTTTCATATTTTCTAGGTGGATTTTGGCATAAAGTAAACTTAAACAAGAAGCTGTAATTTGGCAAAAGATCACCCCATCAGCCAACAAGAAAGCAGAAATTTAGATGAATTGCTCTTCAGTTTATCATGTTTGAATTATGAAAAACTACAAAAGAAGAAAAATAGATGTTTAGAAGTAGGGACTTTTTCTTTGCATTTCCAAACAAAAGTTTGCATGAACATGCTATTCACTATCACTTCAGTATTTCTTGAAATTTGTATCACAAACTGAAATATCTTTCACAGATGCCTCCTTGATTCAATTTCCCTTAAACTCATATTTGTTCACAAACTTTCATCATTTGAAGTATACAACCAGAAGAAGTAAAAGGCATTTCCTCTTCCAGAATGAAACCTGATCCTCTTTTCAATATGCCTCCCTTCTTCCATCAGTTTTACTTCCTGAGTTTGTAGACACAAAGTTATAAAAAAAAATTTGCAGGTATGAAAAAGAACAACTGGTGCAATCAACAGCCTCTGGTTCAGAGATCACCTCTTCTAGGTATCTAACCTGAGAGCAGTGGATTATCAATCCTAACTATCTACAAGGATTTACTAGGAAGCTTAATGGCTCTTAAATTGATCAGAACAGAGGTAAAATCGGCACCCATTTCCAAGGCTTTTAACAGAAAGTAGGATTTACTGACTCACCAACTGAGGAAGATAACCTCTCAACATATGCTACAAGAAGTATATTGCTTCACATTTAAAAAATACTGTTGTCTTTTCCTTTTTAATCTGAGGTAGCTCTGGTCATGCCAACAGCCAAACTCCTGCTCAGCCATGCATTCTCTACTGCTTCTTCCTTCTTCCAGTGTGGATTATCCATGGACTGCACTGAATACATTCTTGGGTGCTATGGAGCACCTCACCTCTGACATTTGCATTACCTCTGCTGCTTCTCGCACTTTTTGTTCTCTTTTTATCAGCCGATCTGGCATTTCCTGCCCTTCCTGAATTATGTATTTCTAGAGGAGCCATCAGCTTGGCTGATGGGCTCAGCTAAGCACTGTGGTGGGTCTATCTAGGAAGGGAATGGAACTGGTCATATGCAACATAAGGAAGCCCCTGACTTCTCACAGAGGCCAATCCTGCAGCATTCCATTATCAAAATTTTGGCACCTATACCTAGTCACACCTGCATTTTTTTGTGTTGTGAAACAACAAAGTATTTTAAAACTTACTGAACATCTTTTCAGCTCTGGTAGCTTAGTGGTATGCGATCAGGCAATTCACGTTGTGGAGAGTTAAATATTCTGGGAGACTAACAGTAAGTATTCAGTAATGCTATATAATTTTTCCATGCCATTATTATTCCCTAGTTTTGTTTCGTTTCTGTGAATTTGCCATCTGAGAAATTAAATGTACAAGGTAGTCTGATTTTTTATGCTGCATGCCCCAAGCAAAAAAGTCCATGAGAAGTCATTCCATTTTATAACTATTTGTACATCTGAACATGTTTTATGTTCCATTTTATAATAAGATTTGAGCAAACATGTAATGTATTCTCCCTTTTATTCTTATGGTAGAAACTTTGCAGGCAGACCATCTTTCATCCATTACTTTAGGCTGCAATACATGAAGTTCATCACTGAATCTGAACATAAAGAAAACTACACAAACTCTCTACACTGGAGAGACAGCTGCCAAAATTTCTTATTTTAATCTTTGCGTAGGTTCTTAGACTGGCCAAAAAAAATCTCACAGGGCTTCTTAATAGGGAGTGTGTTCCCCTCTGTCTGGGCAAATGCAGTCCCATTTTGAGGTGGTTTCATCAGTATGTAGTTCTGCACCACCACAGTCTGCTCTCAATCCCTCTCCTCAGGAGAAGATGGGGAGAAAATAGGAGAAAGAAAAAAGCTAATGACTTGAGGCATGAACAGGGAAATCAGTCACCAGTTACCATCATAGACAAAACAGATTCAGCTTTGGGAAAATTAATTTAATTTATTGCAATTTGCTAATAGACTAGAGCAGTGAGAAGCAAAAGCAAAACACAGACACCTCCGCACATCCACTCTCTTCTACCTCCTCCCCACAAGCAGTAGCATAAGAGTATGAGGAAAGAGAGACGCAGTCAGTCCGTAATGCTCTGGCTGTGTTGCTCCTCCATGGTCACTTTCTGCCTCTGCTCCATGTGAGGTCTCTTCCACTGGATACTGTCGTTCCTGAACAGATCGTGCATGGGCTTCCCACAGACTGCATCTCTCCCAGCACTGCCCTAACACGGCTCTGTATCATGGGGCCCACCCTTCAGGCAGTGCTTCAACATAGGCCCCCACAAGCAGCAGCAATTCCAGTCCTTCTGCCCCATTCACCAGAAGGTGCTCTCTACTGGTCACAGTTGGGGCCTGAGCTTCTCCTGCAAGGGCCCTCCATGGGCTGTTCCTCCTTTGGGCCACCACCCACTGCTGCCCCATGTGCTCCTCCATGGTTGTACATGGAGATCCCCCACTCTCTCAGCCTGTCCTCATAGGGGAAGTCCTCCAGCCCTCTGATCATCTCCATGGCCCTCTGGACTTGTTCCAACAGCTGTTGCACAAATCTGCTCTCCTCAAGCACCCTTAGTGTTACTCATGTCTCAGCTCTGGCAATGGTGGGTCCCTTTGGAGCAGCTGGAGCAGCTCTGCTCTGACATGGGGCAGTGCTGGACTCTGCTCACAGAGGCAACTCTGCAGTTCCCCTACTATCAAAATCTTGCCATGTCAACTCAAAACATGAATGAATGCAGCTGTTTAACTCAACCAAAGTGCTTTACACAGGAATGTACAGAATTGCTCTGGAACTTCCCCAGCCCTTAATATACAATACAATTAGGGAATCAAAACTAAGCATTCCTTTTTAATGGGTTCTGGTGCAGTCTTCAGATTCCTCAAAATGAAGAAAGATGGCTGAGAGTAATGCTCTGCTACATCAGTCAAACATGCCTTTGCCTATGAATAGGAAGGGATCATTCTCCTGGTGGTGGTTCTGATGAGACAGATTATGAAGAAACATAAGATACTACTTAAAATGTCCTGATTATGCAGTACTTGGACAAACAACTCTTGTTCAGGATCTGATACCTGCAATTTTTTAAAAAAATTATTATTATTATTATTTTGAGTCATCGCTCCATCCAGCATTAAGCATTATGCTCTAATGGTAAACATAGTCTCTCTTTGCTGGAATTATCTTCTGCCCTTGGAGAGTTGATCATTTGGGAACTTTTAATTAAATTCTGATTGCTCATACCCACCAAAGTACTTAACTTTGAGAGCTTTTCTGTTAGCTGACTTGCCAAAATGCTTAAAAAAAGCCTACAAAGCCTACAACAAAACACAACAAAGAAGTGCAACAGAGGAAGTGGTTCAACAAGAATGCATTTGCTGCCAGTTACTCCATTTTTTCAGTTAAAATACTGAAGCGAGTGTTGGTTAGAAACAAATATTAATTCTGATATCAGTAAAAATCAGCAAAAACCTACAAATTTTGTAGCATTTCACACTCTCCTTTATCAATTAAAATGCAGGGAGGAGTTTTGTGACTGTATCATCTTCCTGACCGGCATGTTTCAAATTGATGTTTACAGTCCTCAGAATTCTGTGTATCTCTTCTTTCATCAACATGAAAAATGCATTTTCCCTTTTGAGCAGAAGCTCAAACCTTCAGATCCTAATAAATCTTTTTCTCTCTTTTTGTTAAGCCTGAGATTGCTGTAGTGAAGTAAAATAGCTAATGCTGAAACAAAAGTCTCAAAAGGTGAAACGGCAGAAGTCAAATGTAATACCAGTTAAGCTGGCCAGCATGCTACAGGTGCAACCAAGATTAAAATATCAGTTGTCACGTTGTGCCTTTTTTTTCCATAACAAGATATACTTAGATTATTTTAGTCACACGCTCTCTTGAGTAAAAAGTAAAAAACAGCACCAAGGGCAGAGGTGCTGGTAAGAAACCAAAGGAGAGCTTGGCATATTAGTTCAAATTGACAGTCAAAAAACATTTCCTATAAGCTACTGAAAAACAAGACTGAATAACAAAATAGACACATCTCTTAATGCACAAACCACTAGTGAAGGGCTAATATTGCACAGCAAATGTATCATTATTATTGTGTTTTTGCTGGATTGTTTTTGGGCATATTTTAACAACCAGTACAACCTGAAGCTTTTTCTAATAAACTATCATTTTTAAAAAATATAGAAAAGAAAGCCCTATTTGTTTTTAGAAAATAGAATTAAACTTTTGTTTTTTTTTTTTTCTTTAGAAATGAAATTAAAGCATTTACAACAGCTTTAGAGAATTTAATATATTGCCCCAAAAATAAGCTCTAAATATATTTTAATTAAAACAATGTTTGAGTAATAGTTGTGATTAAAAATGCCCAGAAACTTCTAAAATCCCAGAGCAGAGGAAGTAGATATATTTTTTAAATGAAACTGTAAGTTGAGAAGTTGAGATGAGAAAGAACCATTAAAGAAAAGTATACATCTTGAAGTATTAATCACTTGCATCAAACAGAAAAAAAAAAAATGAAATCCATATGCAAGCTGATCCTTTCATTCTCATCTATGAGATATTTGTAAAATACATGAAGCAACTATAGCAGCACAATCAGTGTTGACTATACCAGTTTTTACTGAGGCACAGTTTATAAAGGCAGATGTTGGATTGGCCTCTGCTCAATGAAATCTGTTTGGTTGTTCTTATCCACTCATTTGAAATATCCATGAGGGTGAAAATTGACAATGGTGCATCTTCAGATTTCAGGAGAAGAGCTACCCACACATCTCCTTGTAAGGATGCCAGATCCATCTGAGATAACGTTATGGTAACATTAACTTGATGACTTTTGTAAATAAAATCGTATAACATCCTAACTTGGAAGGGACCCACAAGTAACAAGAAGCCCAACTCCTCATTTCACATAGGAAACTGTTCCATTGCCCAACTAACCTGTTGGAGTAGATCTTTTCCTAATACCTAACTTGACCCTCCATACTGTTCCCTTGAGTCCTGTCACTGTCACCAGAGATCAGCACTGCCTCTCTGCTCCCCTTGTAGAGAGTTGTAGGCCACAGTGAGGCCTCACCTTAGCCTCGCTGCTCTGGGCTGAACAAGCCAAGGGATCTCAGTTTATTCTAAAATGCTTTAACCTCTATACCCTTCAATGTCTTCGTTGATTGAGAATCATCCTTCTGATTCTCTCTAATAGTTTTATATCATTCTTGGATTCTAGTGCTCAAAAGTGCACACAGCGCAGAGCAGCTAGTAGGGTTGTACTTGTAGCACCCCAGAATATGGTTGGCCCTTTTACCACATTTTTGATGAAATGATTGAAAACTACTCACTTGAGAAAATGAGGTAGCTCATCAGTTCCAATAGTATCTAGTCCCCATCCTGGTAAGATCACAGAATTTGGCCATGAGATCTCCACACCTCTTCACATTCCATGTTTTTTTTTGTTTTGTTTAGTTTTTCCCCTACAGTCAGCATGTCTGCTTTCCCTAGTGTTTACTAACAGATAAATACACAGGTCACATTGCTCAGGGAAGTATAATAGAATGGGTTATCTATCACATTACACACTAGAGTAATTTTACCTTCTCTCAAGAGGTGGCCATTTCAGTAAGTCACTTACAGTGAATATTCCACACTAGGTTAAATGTTTAGTGGCAGTTTTCCTCATATCAAAGATTTTAAATTCAACAACTTCGTGGCCACTATGACCAAGGTGGCCAATTACAGAAAAAGAATCCAGGAAAAATAGGGTTATAATGTTGCTTTCTAAATGTTAAGCTAGCTTGCTGATTGAGGAAGATAATGTGAGAGATCATGCACAATTAATTGACTAAAAAGATAAGCAGTATCAGTGAAGTAGAGAGAAGAAGAAGGAAGTAAAAAAAAAAAATTCCCTCAAAACCTCTACTTAAAAAAAGAGTAGGTAGTACTGAATTTTTTTTTCTGATGAGATAGAAACAACTACTTAACATTTGCATTTACATCATATCAATCTAGCTTCTCTCTTACAATATAGTGTTTTAACAAAGCTTAAATGTAAGTAAGACAGCCATTTAACAAGATCAGAGACGACTGAATACACTTGATTTTTTACTACATATGATAAGGTAAACGCACTCAGATAGGAGACCCTCCAACCGAGTTAAAAGTTTTAGAGTGGACACCCTTGTTTTATAAACTCCTTGAACCACAGAGGTAAAACTCCTAGGTGCAGCTGGATCCACTCCTGGTCCCAGACTTGGTTAGTAGTTTTTATCTAAGGAATTAAATGGGCACAATCAAAGATACAGCCTTAACAAAGCTTACAGTCAACCTGAGATATAAACTTGGCAAAGCTAACTAAATCTTTTAGCCCCTTACAAAGGCTCTGTATCAACAGAGCATTTTGGTATGAAGGTGTATGCCTCTGCTCAGGCATAACCTCAAGAGCCATCATCATTCAAGAAGAAATCCTGTTACACAACCTACTGCCATGCAGAAAACCTCCAGAAACTCTTGGGTTACTTACTATTTTGAGAGTAATGGTATGGTAATTGACTCATAGTTATAGGTTGTTTTATTTAAATGCATGCTTAATTGAACTCAGCTGTTGAACCAGGTGTCTGCTATCCATTCTTTCAGCCCCTCAGTTTGAGACAGATTTGTGGTTGTTGACCTGTTTTAGTGGCAGTGTTATCAGTAATCTTGCACATTGTCTCCCTGTGCAAAGTGCGCACATGTGTGTGGAGAGGAAGCATGTGCAAGAATGTTGAAGAATAACACATAGTAGAGGAAGGAATAAAGAATATCAAGAAAACAATCAGTAAACTAAGATAATACATCAAGAAGTAAAACTAAAATAATGTTGTTCAGGTAAGAAAGCAATAGAGTGTAAATGGGCAAGGGAAGGATCAAATCAGCTTTTTGAGTTTGATATAGCTTTGGGTGAATAGCAGTTTGTACATAGAGTAGTATACACAGCAGACTTGGAGCAGTTTCTGGACTAACTAGAGGCTGCCTTAGTAATATAAGGTGATACTCAAGAATAACCCTTCGAGGTAAAAGTATCACTAGATGCCAGTTGGAGATCACATTCAACTGACTAGTAGTCTGTGACCAGACAACTGACTAGTAGCTTTTTATTCTCAACTTAAAAGGAAACCTTTCATCCTTTTGTGACTTCTCCCCTTTTTGCGTTAGGTGTAAGTAAAACATCTTTTAATTGTCACTATTTAAAATTTTACCTTTGAACACTTCTATCTTCAAGTATACAGAACATCATCCAGGTTGGCAAATCTTAGCAGTACACTCTATGCTTCTACTGTAATGAACCTTCCTACAGATGAGAGGGAAAGCATGCCTCCCCAGAATGGCAAATGCAGGATATTTACTGCTCTGATGCTTTGTAACTCCTTCAAAAAATAGATTTTTTTTCTGCTATTTTACTGAAACTCTAAGCTGGTAAGTAAGAGGTAGAAGGACAATGACTGTGAGCTCTACTGAGCCGTCAGTTGTTTCGTGAAATTAATATGGAAATTATGTTAAGGGGGATCTGAAAGCATCAGAGAAGCTGTTTGAAGACATGCACAAATAGAGAAGAGGGCTTTGTTCTCCAGAAACTGTTTTATTTCCCTGCAGTGTTTATGCTCTTAGCAGATGATATTTGCTTCTTGAAGCTCCAGAGAGTCAAAGGTAAAACAATGCCATACAGAAGTAATATTTCAAGACGGTTTTTAGAAGGTCAATTTTCTTTTCACTTTTCTTTCACAGATGTTTTCCCTCATTTGTCTGAACTCACCGCGATCTTTCAGTTTTTACCAGCACGATTCTGTAATAGCCTTAATGCTAATATGGAATTAGCTTTAAGAAAACAGACCTAGAAAGTATTAGGCCATTTCTATCAAGCACACTAGAAGATATGGAGTGTGTTTTCAGGAGTTTAAATTTGACTTGAAACCTCTGAAAGTTATTTTATTTCTGCTGCCCTGTCCTTAACTTCCATTGTCTCACTGCAGAGCAGAAGTTCCATTCTCATTCCTCCTTTTCATTTCTATGTAAAACTTGTATGAAGTAAATGTGAGAATGCCTGGGTTTCTTGTGAATTCTAAAACATACAGATAAAGACTGTAGGTTACACTGAGTCATGTTATGAGTATAGTTGACCGTTGGTAGTCGAAATAAGCACAAATCTTAATAAGGAAAGAAGAAATTAAAAAAAAAAAAAAAAAAAGAGTAAAGTAGAGTTTTCTTACTTATCTTTTACAATTTCTTAAAAACAGAAGAATCTATGTCTTCTGTCACGTTCCGTCACTCTTTTAGCATTGTCTATGTTAACATATTGCTTGTACTATGAATTAATAAAAAATACAGTCATTACTCATTAAACTTTATGTTCAAAACCTTAACACTGAATTCTGTTTCTGTTAGTGCAACAGGAGGATCCATAGTAAAAGCTGTCCCAGTTTCCAGTAACAATTTCCTGAACATGGGAATAGATCTATAAGGAGAAACAGACCTGCCAGTGGAAGTGAGAGGAATGGCTCACAGGTCAGCAATGTATGAGTGTGAAGGGTTTTGTTGAAAACAGTGTTCTTGGAACCATTTATTCATGATATTGCTGTGCTAATTCTACAGAATTTAAGAAGGAATTCTTTCATCATTGCAGAACCTTAGTTGAATGCAATCATAGCAGATCCTCAGTTGAAGGATCACTGAAAAAATGTCTGCCCACTGAAAAAATGAAAAACATTGTTTTAGACTTCTTTGTTTCATTTTGCACTGCTTCTATGCTGAGGGAAATACAATTTTCTTAATGATTATATAGAATTTTTAATATGCTTTGAGAAAATAGTATTATGTGTGAAGATAGTGGTCTCTGTGCACAGCCCCAGGCGATGTTAGGGTAGATAGAAAAGTGCTCTACCAGGCATCTGTAACGATATGTTTATTCCTTCACAATAAGTGGAGCTAAAAGAGCATTTCTTACTTTCCTAAGGAACAAAAAATTGTTTTAAGGTAATTATCATACTATAAATTATTTTGATTTTCACAGTGAATTTGTTATTTTCATACCCAGAAGAATTCTTCCTTGCACCTTTCTGACTTTTCTTATGCCAGTATAGTATTGATAAAACAGCAGTTTTTAAAAAAGGCAGAAACAGAGTTTAGCAGAAAAACATTTATATCACATGTTTTGATTCAATTATTTGTTTTTGAAAAAATACTGGATATTATGTTCATTTTCATACTTTTCAACCTGTCTGAACATTCTTTATGAACTACTAAGTCTTGGGGGCCTGAGGCAGCCAAGGGTCCAAGTGGGGAAAGTAATCTCACATATAATAATCCCAGCCTTTTAAGTTCTACTCTCTGCTAAGGTCTTAAGAAGATTTATATAAAGCCTACAAGTTCCCAGTTTGGGTCCTTGGCAGCACACTTGAATTTTAAAGCTGCTCTTTTTATCAGCTGGGCCGGGAGGGGAAATAGTTACTCACTTATTAAACTCCTGCTTCTGTATTTCTCTGCCAAAATTATACCCAGTTTTGCAGTTTTGATTCTTGAGAGTCATCAGCCTCACTTCTTCACAAAGTTTAGCTTGTGTTCTTTCCAGCTAATCCTCTGTCTGTCTTCTTTCACATATCCCTAATGCTCTTAGGAACTCTTCACACAAATCTTACTAAGAGGCAGAAGTAGCCGATGGTGAGGACCCTGTTTTCATATTCATCCTTCTTGCTGAAAGTGACAAACTGTCAAGCTAACATTGCACTGACAGCCATTAGGAGTTTTTGAATGGAATTTTCTCTTGGAAAATATTTGTTTAAGGAAAGATTTTAATACAAATGCAATTGAGAGCATTTTAAAACAAAAACTGGAAGAAAAAGCCATCAAAGGATAATACTTTGAGCCACTACCTTGCTCTTTTCTGACATAAGATTTAGGTCATTTGTTATGACTGATTTATAATGGAAAGGATGTATGAAATGAAAAAAAAATTTTTTTCAGTCAATTTTTGAAGTATGTTTTCTTTCCTTACCTTGCCCCTCTTTTCTGTCCTTCTCAACTTACAAATTAACAACATACCAAACTTCCAACTTGAAGTCACATGCACCTAACAGGAACATTAAGATAACCTCACATGGAAGTCTGCTTTCACATTATTAGTCTTTCTATTGACAGCAGAAGATGTTCTAGTTTTTTCAGACCTGTGGGCATTAACGCCATCATCATTCAAGAGATGCTCTGGATTCAAATAGCAGATCAACAAATTGCTTTTAAAGGAGTAAATTCTCTCTGCAAAATTTTACCTAATATGTCTGTATCACATCTCTAGACATAAAAATTCAGTGTTGCTACTATTCCTCTACTGGATTTATTTTCATGTAAAGTATATTTGAAATATCAAGAGCTGTATTTTGTTTACTGCTGTTTTAAACTTGGACCTTTTCTGTAACTGTTTCCAGAATGGCTCGAGAATCATAGAAGTGTAAGAATTGGAAGGGACCTCTGGAGATTGCCTAGTCCAACTCTCCTGCTAAAGCAGGTTCCCTAGGGTTGTTGCACAGGATTGTGTCCACAGGGGTTCTGAGTATCTCCACAGAAGGAGACTCTGAGCAGCCTGTTTTCATGTTCATATGGAACTTCTTGTGTTTGTGCCCATTGTTCTTCCAGTTTGTGCCCATTATTCTTTGTTCCGTTGCCAGGCACCACCAAGAAAAAAACTGGCCTCATCCAGTTGGAACTCACCCTTTAGATATCTGTAAGCATTAATAAGATCCCATGTCAGTCTTAGGGCTCTTAAGGCAAGGATGGAAGACTGATAGAGAAAAAGCTCTTAAATGCTTTCACAAAAGCTTGAAACTGAATTGGTCTTTGACAGATATGGAAAACTTCATAATAAGGCATTATTTACCAACATAAGATATTAGCTAATAAGTACTTCTATAGCTGGAGACTATTACTCAGAAGCCAAAGCCTTTTTGTTCCACTGGCCAGGTCCTCTGCACTGCAAAGTTCTGGTTTTCATCAGAAGTTTCTAAATTCAGATATAAAGATAATGCTTTCATTGTCAGCTAAATATTACTTCAAAAAATCTCTGTTTTTTTTTTTTTTTTTTTTTTTTTTTTTAAGAAGACTAAAAAATTCCTGTCCTTCCAGTTATCATCTAAAATATACAAAATCCTAGATTTAGTTTAGCACCCTGAATGTTTGCCATGTAGCCTTAGCATTGAGTTTCTTTCATCTTAAAGGAGTTGTGATCCAGAAATTTGCCTTTTACCTCAGCGTTTATTCTCCCATAACCTGTCACACTCTGCTCACTTACAGATACTTATTTATGTATTATCCTTAGGTTAGGTGCACATTTTTTTTCTTGAAGAGTAGCATGCAGTTCAGTAGTTTGTCAGTTCTTGAAAAATAATTGTTCCATTGTCTGTTAAATGAGAGGGATTTTCTGTCAGTGTACCAGACTTACTGGGATTGTATGTTGACAATATATTTTAGAAGTAATGCATATTTTCAGTTCTACATTTTCCTCTTCTCTGCAGGCTGACTTAAACTTGTTTGCACTCCACAAACTCTTTCCAAAGGAAAGTGCTGTCTGTAAAGGATTTCCGTATTTGAAGAGGTCATGAAACTGAGATAACAGCAGATGTGACAGCCAGATACTGGGAAAAGAACCAGATTACTCTCAAGGTAAAAGCAAAAATTTCCCTGGCTTTTACTAAAGTGCAAAGTTGCACATGCAGGATAGTTGTGGAATTACATCCCTTGTGAACTGGGCTCGGAAATGAGTACATAGTGCTCAGTTTAACAGATGAAAAAGCTCATCCCATGTGTTGGATAATCTATTACTGGCTGGGGACATCGTGCGAGGCCACAAGATACCATGCAGTCTATCATCATGTTGGTCTATGTAAGCAGACTCAGAACTTCTAAATTTTTAAAACTCTAAGTGCTAAGCAATTCAGGATAATTCTTTGTTTAATAAAATGCATACATATTTGTATGTTCATACATATTTGTATTTTCAGACCTATTTGTATGTCCCATTTCCTCATTAAGAAAAAAGTAGCTATTTTCTTTCAAAGGTTCTTTAGTTTGCTACTTTTTCCTGCTGCAAAAATCACACTTCTCTATTCAAAAATACTGCTATCTTGTATTTTTTGGATTCGTCATGAAAGACTCATGATTTTCCTGTGCTATGACATGTATCTCATTACTCTCCTTAAATCCACGCATAATAAAATAGCATGCTTAAAATGAAGAAGCGTTATTAGAAAGAACTTTTCTCAAGTCATTTGAACACAAATGTTAATGCCCAACTATTGCTAGCTGTCTAAACACCAGACAATAAAATTTATACCAGCAAAAATCAAAAACTTATTCTAATGTGTTAGCAGAATACTATAAAAGAAATATGCTTTCAGTAGTCTGAGATGCTGAAGAAAAAAAAGAAAACACCTTCTATTTTCAATTGATCTTTCCAAGTTTATCAGACCAAAACCTCTTACCAGTACACGTACAATGCACATCAAAACACAAATATCAAACTTTAGATTACATTTAATAGCATTCATAGGCCTACTGGGTAGTGGACTCTCTCATTTGTATTTCACTTGTTTAGAAAAGGAAAGATACTGCGTCAACTACAACTCTGACTGAGCAAGAATAGGCACCCTATGCATATTATGTGGGACGTGGGCAGCTATGTTGTACATAGAGAAAAATGAAGTGAAATGATGACTTGAGGTGGTAGGAGTTTTCAGATTTCACATATAAGATCCTTTTACGTGCTACAAGGGAATTATACTTTGTTGTATAGCATGCCACAATTCTGTATCTGGGTTTATCTGTATTTCATATGCTTAATGCACAAGTTAAAGCAACTTTCAGCCTAATTCTACTTTAAATAACCAACATAGACTCAGAGAATAGCCCCAAAAACCTGAAAACTTGAGCTGTGACACACTGGTGAATTGAGATCCACATATGTGATGGCAGACTGTGAGAGGTAAATTACAGAAACAGTGACTGCTGCCTTCTCTGAAATTTCTATTTAGTCAACATCAGTGTAGCAGATGATCCATAACAACCTGTCTTTTATCACCAGGGACATCTTGTCTCCAGAAAAAGAATCATTTCTGCTTAGCATTACACAATCTAAGGCAAAAGTCTGCATGCACCACTTTCAGCATGTCTGATGGCAGATACTTAGTCTGTCGTATACCTGTTCACGTGGGAAACCTCGGAAAAACACTGTGCTTTCCTCAGTGTTTTGCACTGTGGCAAAGTAATAATGAGTAGAAAATTAAGGCAGTAACAAATCCGGGTGTAATAACTTAGTACCTTCTCTATGCTACTTTTGTGGGTTAGCCCTGCTTAGAAGCTAAGCCCCGCGCACATCCTCGCTTGCTCACTCCCCTAGGGTGGAATAGGGGAAAGCTAAAGAGAAAATCCCTGGGCTAAGATAAAAATAGCAGAAGTTGTGTGCAAGCAAAACAAAACAAAGAATTTACTCAATACTTCCCACTGGTATGTGCGTGCTCAGCCATTTACAGGAAAGCAGGGTTTATCACGTGTTATAAGATTTAATTGGAAGGCCAGCTCTGAATGTTCCCCCTACCTTCTTAATTTTATTGCTGAACTTGACATCATGCAGTATGGAATATCCCTTTGACCACTTTAGGTCAGCTGTCCTTTCCACCTCCTTGCTGATGGTACAGCATGACAAACAGAGCAGACCTTGACTGTGCAAGAACAATTAAAATATTATTGTGTTCTCAATGCTGCTTCTGTCAAAAATCTAAAACTTAGTATCATATAAACTACTAGAAAACATGAAAACTACCTGTTATAGCTGAAAACAGTACCTCTGTGGAAAGGACCTTGCCAGATCAGAAGGTATAAATTAAACATTAGAATTTTGATAGTCACATTCTTGTCAAATTAGGACTCCCAATATGGATTTTTTTGGAAAAAAAAATAAAAAATAAAAAAAATGAAGGAGAGAATGCATAAACCTCCAGACACAGCAAGCAAGAAGTCATTTCCCAAGAAGAAATAGTATGGTTCAGTAGGAAAACTAACATGCCAATAAATTCCCCCAAAACAGATGAGAAATAAGGATGGAGAAAAGGAGCCTCTCCCTCTGCAGGAGCAGTCAGAACTATGTTGCCACTAAGTTATATCAACTCAGGGGAGAACTACTCATCTTTCTCTGTATAGAGAGGGAGACAACTGCCATAGAAGGATGCCTCCATAAACTCCTTGTGAAATAATGCAACTCCACTCAAGTTCCTACTTTGTGCATCATAAAAACAAAAAAGTCTAGTCCTGAACAAAATACATATTTTTTTCCTAAATGTTTGTATGATCTTTCCAGTGATGGGAAAGTTAGTCAGCCAGTTTACAGACACGAGAGGTTTCCGTCTTACTTCAGCAGTCTGCAGGAAATTTAGTGTTGTATCACCAATGAGTTATATTTTAAGACAGGTCTATTCTTAGCAAATTTTCTAACTGGACATCCCATCTAACTATGTCTTTGTACAGACAAATATCTTATCTGTGCAATGCTTTCATCTAAGCATCCATTTTTTCCTGGAGAGAATGAGGAACATCTTTTCAAACTGTGAATTTTATTTGTCTGCAGCCTGTTGCATGGCTAAGTGGTGAGCACTGGTGGGAATGGCATTGGCATTCATCATGTTGTGGGAGAGAGCCATCACTCAAGTGCACTCACTAAGGTCCTTTTGGAGTTGATGACAAGACCTGTATGGTAAGACATAATGAGCCAGTTGGAGTATCTCAGCAGGTAGCACAGTTCAGAGACCCAGGGACTTACCCACTCTTGCTACAATTTGGCTGAGAATGGTTTCTGATACAAAATAATTAATTTTTGAATTTCTGTTACTGTATTATCTGCCAACTTTGCCCTGTTTCCTCTCAAGGCTTAGGGAGACAAACAGCACTTTCTAAAGTGCCATGTGGTTGTTTATAGGCAACCATTTTTAGAGAAACATTACAACTTATAACTTACAACTTACCTCTGATTTTCTTTGTGTTCTTTAAATGAAGAAAGGACGAACAAACATCTGTCTGGGCAACCATCTGTCATGCAGTCTTGATAACTTACTACAAAAAATGGGGGCAATCAAGCTTTGGTTTGAAAACAATATTCTGAATCCATAGGATTCATCACTACAGCTCTTTGACAGTAAGGCAGGGTTTGGATTTGGTTGTTTCTTCAGTGCTTATGCTCATCTTTTAACATTAAACACTAAGCTTTAGATCTTTGGTTTTTAAAGATTTACTAATTAGAAAAAAAATCCACATTCAAGTCAGAAACTATCAGTGATTTACCTCTTTAGCCTTCTATGTTTTGAAAGGAAATTCACAATTTTGTCTTTGGAAGCAAAATGAAAGTTAATTTACTATCAAAATTTGAAGGTTTCATCTTTAATGACATATCAAATCATGCTGTAAGCAAAGGTTTTGTGGAAAGCCTAAAAAGCCTTTACAAAAGAAATTCTGCCTACAGGGCTACACTTAAAGCATAGGATTGACATTATAAGCTTTTAGTCAAAGGAGAAATACAGTCTCTGCTACCAGCTGTTGTGAAAATAGCCTGCAGTTGAAAGGCTAGTGGGACAAAAAGACAAGTTTTACTACTTGGCAGGACTTTTTGGTCTATGATTTTGGTTATTTCTCTCTACGTGAAGAACGAGCTAGAGGCCCTCTTTGTTGTCATTTTAATTATGGTTGTGCCAACTGAAATCTGCAATTTAGTTGTGATTCTTGAAGATGTCCTTAGTCTATGTAGTTTTATATGTTTCCCCTTAAAATTTAGAAAGAAACAAAAATAATTTGTCAAAAAATGTGAGTGCAGGACTTCAGGTGGAGAAAGGGGTTACAAACATGTCCCCTAAAATGGATAGGAGCACCTGTATCAGTTTCTCTGCCTAGCGGAAACTGTACGAGAGCTGAACTTTGGCTAACAGTTTGGGTCAAAAGAGATAGGGCTAGATGTATTTGGTACCTGCAGACTTGCTATAGCACAGAGACAGATGGCCAGAATACACTATCCAGGGTAATGAGATGCTGTTTCTTCCCTGCTAATTATTTGTGAAGAGAAAGCTTTGCATTCAGCAGCAAATTAATTACAAAGCACCTATTATTTTTTGTTTGTTTGTTTGTTTTAGGACAAATCATAGAATGTGTGAAGCTTTTGTGAAAGGAAAATTCTGAAAAACATAGAATGTATCTTCCATCAGCAGTGAACCAATAGTTCTGGACACAAAGATTTCTATGGCTTCCATGTCTCCAGCAATCTTTTAGTCTCAATTAATGCATATAGAGTAGAAAGTTTGAGAAATAGTGAACTTCAGGGCCTCTGGGGTTCATAACTGTGCCAAGAAGAAAAAGGAAGGGTTTTCACTTTGGAAACTTGGAGGTCCCTATTGATGTCTGATCTTGGTGGATGCTTAATGCTAGCAAGGTTTCTCAGATAATGGATGTGGGTGAGATTGCTGCACTGATGTGTAGCTGCTCTGGTTCAGAAGAACTGGATGCTAAGTCACAGGAGTTTCACATTTGATTCAAGGGGTGGCCTTCCTTCATCCCACTTTTGCTCAGTTTTCCATTTGGATGTCCGAAGTTTCAATTTACACTATGTTAATTGAAACCTGGCAAAGAATGTTTTATATTTCACAACCAAATGATCCCTCAGCAGTTTGAAAGTAATTTACCATTTGTCCCTAGGTCAGATGATTTTTAATACTGAACAAACACATGGAGCTTGCCCATGTTATGCTGTAAGCTTAGTTCCTACACACAAGACCTATACATTAAGTTAAGCATACAACTCTATTAGTTGCCAGTATATCAAAACACTTTTTCCTTCATTGCTTTTGCTTATTTGCGAAATGAAATACGTCATATTTTTGTTTTCTGTTCCTTTCCTAAAGTCACCTTTGTGTTACAGGATGCTACTGGTTGTGAAAAAAAATAACAATGAAAATGAGTGCAAGCTGCATCTGATGTACTTATTTCTTAATTAGTACACATTGGACATATATTGCTCATATTAAACATATATTAAATTCTTCTTTTCACACTCTACGTGGCCTTTCTGATTGTAATAAACCTAGTTGTTTTTATTTTAAAGCAAGTTCTACAATACTCTTTTTTCTGATATAGCAAGGTAGGTATAATTTTTCTTAAAAATGAAAGCATATGTATACACCAACATATACTTGGTGATGTCATTTTATTACCAGAAACAATGATGCTATCACACAGCCCGGATTATGTACACATATGTACAGAGCTATTCAAGCAATTCTCTGCTTATAAGCAGAGAGGTAAAGTTCTTTCTGAACTCCTTTCTTGATTCTTTTTGAACTTGAAAATCAGACTTATAACCAATGAAGCATTTCCTGAGTAGTTGGTACTTTCATACAGCTTCTTACAACTTGTAACATCTTTATTTATTTATTGTAGATACGAGCCATAATCAGTCTATGTTTTGCTTTACCACTGGATAGTGCTCTCAGGATAAAACAGACAGTCAATCCTTGTAACATGTTCATCTCATATGCTGTTGATGTTGTTAATCATCAACAGAAGTCATTTCAAAGGCATAACTTCTATGAGGTTATAAAGGAAACTAAATGAAAAATATATTCCACTCCATGCAGCAGCAAGGAAGGGTCAGGAGGGAAGGTTTCATCAGTCATTCCATGGACAAGTATATTTTGCTGAAAAATATTGTTTTTTTCCAACTCCCTCAAAAATACATGTATTTTTTACTTAGAAAGCAAGAGATGATCAAGATGATTTAAAGACTTCACACGCGTTTCAAAGCCAGCTGCCCTCAATTGCTCTACCTTGCATTTCTCTCTGAAATTTTCAGTACAGCCAGCTGTGCTCCTGAATCCTGTAGAAACAAATAACCTTATGCTCTGACACTCAGACTGCTTACAACTTCGGGGGAATTGGGCTTTTTCAGGGGAAAAGGGAAGATTAGCAACATACAAAAATTGAAAAATGCGTTTCCCTTTTACGAATTACAAGGATGAACCATGTATGAAAAGCATTGGTATGAAGGTGATAGAAGTTGTGTTATATTAATCAAGAGAGGGCTTTTTGTTTTGTTTTGTCTTTTCTCTCTCTTTTTTTTTTTTTTTTTTTTTTTTGCTACAGTAACAAAAGAATCTTCCAGACTGAAGTTTTCTGGGGAACCCCTTCACTGCTTTTGAAATGTCAAAACGGATTATTTTTAGTTTGATAGAACCATTTAATGGCAAAGAAACCAAAACTGATGCATGGTTTTAACTGATATCATGTGAAGAAAGTTGAAAGTAAAGGTCATTTTGACTGAAATACTTCTATTGCTGTTGCCTTTAAAAGCAAGCAAAACACACTTTAATAGCATTTGGAAGGATATGGAAGCAGTCATAAAAGACAGCATAGAAGACATGTTTATATTTTTGTTAGTTGAAAAACTAAAAAAAACATTAGGACATACATTTTTGTGCTTTTTTTTTTTTTTTTTTTTTTCAGAATTCTTTTCTTCTTTTAATATATAACTTTATATTTACACTGAAAAAAATCTACCCTAAATGGCAGATGATACTTTAGATGGTACCAGAAGATATGTAATCCCAGCATAGACACTGTTCAGTGTCTTCTTTGAGCATGAAGGGTTAAGAATTGTAAACTCCAGTCTAGCTTTTCTCTGCATTAGTTTTTCATTTATTGTCCAGGTCTGCTCATGTGTGACCATACAAGTGTAATTCTGCAAAAGCAATCTTTCCTTTAAAATTCACTTTTCACTGTTGAACTTCTATTTGCATCTCAGAGACAGTAACACATGTTGCACAATACTACTGAGACAGAGGGTATCAGTTTGTGTGTATAAAATTTCTGCCTCAAATCAACAGAGTCCATGATAACTATTTGTTGATGTAACAAATCAGACACAACTGAAGATTTTAAGCAGTTCTGTGTCTGCATTTAATGACAGAAGTGTGACAACTCTCTTTGTGTCTGATATCACAGTTTTTAGTTGTATCAGATCAAGGTTTCTTTTGCCATTTAATTTCAGCCTGACAACATAATAGTGTTCATAGAAAATCCCTCACATCTCTCAATGCTGCTGAATCAGCAGAGGTACAGGCTAGGAGAATGTTACTTTTTTGTTGTTGTTTTCCTTAAATAGACATCGAAAAACCATATATAATATAGCATATTAAAGTGTAACACTCAGCTTTACAGTCTTTCTTCCCTCCCCACCCACTCGATATTTTCCTCTTTAATAAGAATATCTATTTCTTTCTGATGGAGATTCTCCTCACAACATTTTCACTTCAGAGAAGAAAATGCTCTGAAGTAGCAAGGCAGTCCATAAAAAAAAGCAAGCTGAAAATTACATAAGGTTGACTTGAGATACAAGTGATTCACAGCGCTGGTCCTTGCCATTGTAACAGTGTGTATCCTCCCCAACAGTGCTACAGAGTGCTAATTACTAATATCTGAATAATGGCCATCTCATTTTATATCCTTATTCTCCTCAGTATCTACTTGCAGCTCCCACACTTAAACCTTTACTCTCTGAGATTTAGCCTGCACATGTCTGTGTTTCCTGCTGATATGAAGAGTAGCTGATGGAACTGGGATCGCTGGGATTATCACTCTCCACAACTGCCTGAAAGGAGCTTGTGGTGAGGTGGGGGTTGGCCTCTTCTCCCATACAACTAGCAATACAGGAGGGAATGGCCTCAAGTTTCACTTGGGAAGGTTTGGGTTGGGTATTAGGAAAAATTTATTCTCTGAAAAAGTGGCCAGGCACTGGGATGGGCGGCTTGGGTAAGTGGTTGAGTCAATGTTCCTGGAGATGTTCAAGGAAATTTAGATGCACTTACAGACATGATTTAGTGGGGAAATGCTGGTGGTTTGATTGTTGCATTTGATCACCCTGGAGGTCTTTTCCAACCCTGGTGATTCTATGATTCTATAACTTCATGCCTCCTACCTATCGTTTACATAACGCTCAGCTTTTCCATATTGTTCCTTGGTTGTTAAGAACTTGTGGCTAGGAAGCAGCAGCCCTCAACCTTATGGATGCTTCTCCTCACTGGATCTAAATATGTACACAGTTCTTCCTCACAGGAGAGTCTAACAATACTTTTCCAGTCTACTGCTTGCAAGAAGTATTAAAAAAACAAGTTGAGAAGACAAAAAATACAATTATCTGCTGAACAACTCTGGAGCTGGTTGTAGGAAATAAAGGCAACAAACAAGTACCAGTATTATTAGGGAGAAAGAGAGAAGATAAAAACAATTTGACAAAACTTGCATTTTTCCCTTGTTCATCAGACTGTATCAATAAATGCTGTTCAGTCACCAAGTGTGAATATTTTTTCCAGGGTAAACTATTGCCCCTAGAATAGGTGGAAAACGATATTGCCTGTCAACAACAAGCTTTGTTGTAATAGCTGAAGCACACATTAAATAAGATCTCCTTCACAAGAAAATAAAAAAGCTAAATTCATTGAATAGAAATTACGAAGATAATTGTCCACATTGACAAAAGCAAAACACATAGCAGAACATAATTTGAAATATGAATTTTGGGCTTTGCTGACAATGGTACTCATATACACCATGGCCTTTTGTCACACAGTACACTGATTTTTTCAACACTACAATCACAGCAGTTCTAACATGCTGGGAAACTATTCCTCTTTCATTCATCTGTGATTTATGGTCTGTGTAATCTGTGTGATTTGCATGGTTCTTCAGCAAAGAGGAGACATGTACCATGCATCCCAAAATGTGGAGACTGTAGACCCCTCTGTTTTGAAAGCAAAAGCTTACACTGTTTAATCATTGGGCATATTCTTTTAAAATAATGAGGGACAGTGCAGGACCGTTTTCCTTGTAATCATCTCACTTTTACCTCAGTCAACCTCAGAAATTGTTACTTCATTATTTGATTTGCTGAATCCCCAAAATATACCATTTTATTTGAGTGTGAAGCTTCATGGGCTGCTATAATTATTATGGTCTCAGTATAACTGTGTCCAATTAGTCACTGAAAATCTATATATACAAATATTTGAAGAGGTAGTTCCAGTGTGCTTGAAGGAAAAGAGATAGCCAGCTTCCTCAATCTGCAGGTCTTTGAACAGGTTAATGACTGCCATGTCTCCTCTCAGTCAAAAGCCAGTAATGAGCTCTCTCACTTACAGGTTTGTATCACATTTTGTGATTTACATAATTCAGAGTTTCGCCCCGAGTACTGGGACCCTTCACACTGAAAAATGCTCACTAAATAGAGAAGAGGAGAAGCATTTTTTGTGTCTCACAGTAGTAGGGAGTTCAATGCAGGAGAAACACATGAGATTGTCTAAATGAAAAAGTATATATTATCCGAGCAGAACAACAGCTTTTTTTCTAAATTATCATGATTCTATCTCCTCCATTAGAAAAGAGACAGATCAAATCCGTCCATAAAAACTCCACAAAAGAAGACAAAGAGCTTCTTTCCAGCTTCTGGTGGTAGCCAGTAAGCCCATTAGCAAGAAGGGAGATGCTGGGGATCACATTGGAGCATCTTCCTATCCTTTTCATGACAAGAACAGCTCTCAAAGTAAAGTGGAGACCATGATGTTGTTTGATGAAAAGTTACAAAAAAAGAATATAAACAATGAATGTTCAAAACATAGAAAAATGAGTGTGTGCAACACCTAAGAATTCCTGATGTGCTTGTGGCAGAGAGGACAGGAAAAAGTGTAACAAAGAAACAAGAGTAACAAACATCCCTTGATTTCATCAACCAAAAATGTTGACAGTTCCAACTGCTGCAATACTGACTCTATGAAGTGGGCTACTGTTTAAGCCTGCAGTATATATACTGATATGCCTAAGAGGAGCCTTCTGATCTAATTATCAGATAGTAGCTCCAACAAGAGCTCTTCTACATTCAAATCATAGTCACTGACTGACTGGAAGCATGAGAAAACTGCCAGGAAAAGCAGAATAGAATAGGTGGAACCTGCGTTCTTGATTAAATGCTTATTAAGAGTTGATAGGAAAAGTATTGAATTCTCACACTTGTTTTTTTTTTTTTTTTTTTTTTACCTTTAAGAAACAGCTACACTGTAGTGAAAGTCAGTGTTGTATCATCAGACCAACAATCGGATTAGCTTTATTTACTCCACTGACAGTATAAAATATTTGACAACAGCTGAACTAACACATGCAGAAAATTTTGGCGGCTGAAGGGCAAATAATTCATTAGCAAAGATGAATGGAAAATTTGTACTACTTTTTTGTTGTTTTGTTGCCAAATAACACCAGATGTTCATGACAAAACAGCTTGTGAAATTGGAAATTTTTTTTTACTGATTTAATATTTTTTTGTGTGTAATTCTTTTAATGTAAAAGTTGGGGGATGAGTCAAAATAAAAAAAACAAGGTTCAAATCACTCCCAAAGGCAGCTCACAAAATAAATGAATAAATGAATGAATGAATGAATGAATGAATGAATTTTGGCTCTATCACAATATTGATATGTGATACAATTAAACCAAAATTCATTTAAATACATGAAATGCAGGCAATAAAAATAACAGTTTATTTCTTCTGTGATTTTCTGAATTGTCAAAAATCAAAAGCATTCTTAATCTAGCAAAATCTAAAAGTTTCATAGTACAGCACTGCTTTAGTCTTCAGATACTAATTAGAACCATTCTGGTCATGTCTAACTACATCTGGTCATGCATTTTGGGCAGCTAGAGAGAAAAAAAGGGAAAGTTTTACCAGCATTTAGAAGTATCAAACAAATATAAGTTCCTCTTCTTCCAACATTATCTCAAGCTCAAGTGTTCAAGTGTCTGATTTTATGCACAAAAACCTTAACCACATATGTGGGTGAGAACAACAACTCCTTCATTTCAAGTCTCTGCTTATTGGACTCTGAGGCAAACATCTGATTCTTATTTAGTCTCAAACTAGAAGATCTGTGGTATCACCATAAATCATAAGTATATGAAGGTGTAACTATCTATAAATGAATAACTAGATTGCTAACTTGTCACAAGACAGGTCAATAGGACTTCAGAACAGTCTGTACATAATAATTCCTAAAAAAAAATGCACTAATCTCATGATCTCTTAATGCTGTAGAATTGAGAAAGGACTGCTAAACAAAAATCAATAGGAATTCTTTTTTTTCCTATTACTTGCCACTTCTTTATTGTAAAAAGGGAAATATAGAAATAATCACTTCTGCTGAAAATATATATTGATTTATTCTAAACATCTTCCTCTGTTCAGAATTCCCAGTGTGTCTACAGTCTAATCAGTAGTGGACAGTCTTTATGTCCTTTATGTCCAGTCTAATCTGGTTATTTCTATTTCATCCCTTAAAAAATTTCATTCTCACTTCAACATCTTCCACTGGAGATGCAAACCACTCAACCACTCTGTTGCTTCACAGCATTTTCATTGGAACATAGACTAATCTCTTAGAAACTTCAATCCCTCTATTTATTTTTTAAAATCTGAATTGGTTCTTCAAGGCTGAGGAGTTCTTTTCAAAAAACAGTCTCTCTTCACCAAGGAAATTTCTATATTTTGATGACTTCAGAATTCAGCCCAGCTCTGTTAAATCTGCTCCCAGATTTTTTATCCTCTCCTCAGGAACATACAGTGAAAGAACTAGGCCTATTGCTCTAGATGAAAAGTTATAAGAAACTTTAAACAGGCAGCTCTACCTACTAGTACTCTAGGATGTGTAATTAAAAGTGGCTTTCTTGACTGATTTACATAAATTCAAACCAAATTTATATGCATGAAATGCATGACAGTTAGATTGCATTCCTGGCTATGCAACAACCCTGAATCTACTTCTGAACTGTCTGTAAGAGCAGTTCCCTTGTGGTTTCCCTTTATACAAAATCTGCAGCACAGCGAACCAGATAAGCTAGGTTATCATCACAGTTAATCTTCCCTTTAATTAGAACATTGTAATGAGAAGTGTTTCTTTGGTGTCAAAACATCTTTGAGAGCATTATGTTCCCAGTCACATGATCCCATGTGATTCTATGACAGTAAGTGGCCTAAGTGGGCAGAATGCACATTGAACGTGAGCCTCTTGCATTTCACGTGATCATCCTGAGTGCATGTTTCTTTCATTCTTGTGTTTGTCATTCCTTCTCTATCAAGGACAAGTGTTACATACACAATGTTTTTCCATGGTAAAATGAGAATACCTCTAGCTAAATATATAAGACACTCTGAAAAATATTGTAGAAGGATCTGAATCTTCTAGAAGGAATGCAAAAAAGCTGCAGATACCCTCAACATGAAGTCTACCGGTGATATTTCAATACATTCACAACACATCTGTTGCATTTTGAATGTGATAATTTAATACATCCCTGACCATGCGATGAAAAGAGTCTCTTACCTAGTTAAGCTTCCCACATAAGATTCTAATAGATTTGAATGGTATTAGAGGCTATGTTACAAGAAGCAGAGATTGTTAAAAAATAAAAGTTTTTGCTGGAAAGGGAGCTCTGGGGATATATCCTTTCATCTTCAAATCAAAAATTTAAAAAAATCAAATAGTAGTTTCCTAAGAACAGAATAATTAAAGCAAATGTTTTTGGATAATTTAAGCTCTCTACTAGAGCAACAGCTATAGGAAATCAGAGTTCCCTATGCAGGTTTAGTAATTAGCTTTTGTGGCAATTTTCTAAGAATAACCTTCTGTCCTCAGCTACTATTTAGATTTTGTTGACATTTTCTACTGAAATGCTATTCTGAACTTTCAGTTGGCTCTTGGAAATAACTGTCAGAGCCTGTATGCGTTGGCTTAAAAAGCAATGCGGAGCTGAGCTATTATCCAATTCTCTTTCCTGTGAAGAAGCTGCTGAATTTGTACCCTAATAAATACTACTTATATCCATGCAAGGTGAGATGAAGGATTTTGTAGTGTTCACTTCAGCATAACTCTTCTGCCAGACCTATCTTAGTGTGTATATTTTTAAAAATATAGTGCAATTTTTGGAAAAGCTGTAATGTCCATAATGGACAAGTCAAGTCACTGTGGGAAGACATAATTGCAGTCTTGTCACAAGGTACTTCACAGCACTTTGCTACAAATGCTTATGGTACTTAGCTGCCTCAGCCACCACTGGCAGAGCAGTGATCCTTACAGAGGATGAATCAAACTTAGACCCTAATACAAGCACTCGGAGTCACTTGCTGTCCATCCTCATAGGAGTCAAGAGAAATGAACAGATGATGGTGTATGGCTTACTGGGTACCTAGATTTGAATAGTGCTAGCACTGTAACTGCTGTAACTGGAGGCCCCTACTAAGAACACTGAGTTTAGTATAACAGCTTTTTTTGACTGTCAATTTGTTTAGGGTCATTTTTAGAAGAGGCTACAAAGAGTTGCTATTCAAGCTTACATGATATTTCTTCCGTGGTATAAACAAGCAATTTGATCTTTGCCCTTCTTCCCTTTGTTACATTCAGAATGGTATTTTCATTCTTCTGAAAGGTTCCTCAATTTTGTCCTTCGCTTCCTGATGACTACTCACTAAGTAGAAGCTTTACTCCCTTGCTTCATAAAAGTGTCTGAAGCATGTCTTACAACTAAATGGGGCTTTTTCATTGAGGTTTCAGGGGTCCAAGTTTGTGTTGGGTGCATGGCACAGTGCATGTGTACCAGCACACTTACTTTTATTTATTTATTTATTTATTTTAAGGGGTTGGAAGGGACCTCCAGAGATCATCGAGTCCAACCCCCCTGCCAAAGCAGGTTCCCTACAGCAGGTCGCACAGGTAGGCATCCAGGCAGGTCTTGAACATCTCCAGAGAAGGAGACTCCACCACCTCCCTGGGCAGCCTGTTCCAGTGCTCCGTCACCTCACTGTAAAGAAGTTCTTGCGCACATTTGTGCTGAACTTCCCATGCTGCAGTTTCCAGCTGTTTCCCCTTGTCCTGTCTCCACTCACCACTGAAAAGAGTCCGTCCTTGCCATTCTGCCCCCCACACCTCAGATATTTATAGACCTGGATCAGGTCCCCTCTCAGTCTTCTTTTCTCAAGGCTGAACAGACCCAGTTCACTCAGCCTTTCCTCATAGGAGAGATGCTCCAGGCCCTTCACCATCTTCATGGCCCTCCGCTGGACTCTTTCCAAGAGATCCCTGTCTTTTTTGTACTGGGGAGCCCAGAACTGGACGCAGTACTCCAGATGAGGCCTCACCAGGGCAGAGTAGAGGGGGAGGATCACCTCCCTCGACCTGCTGGCCTTAGGAATGAGGTGCTAGAATAGTGTGGGATAAATTGCAGAACTTTCACTACAGTAGTTAGAAATAAGTAAGACAAAACTAGATTAGAGCTTCCCTCCCTCTTTGTCTTGTTTGACTTAATATTTTTCAATTCTATTCAAACACCAGATTTTCAACAAAAGTGTAATGAGGAGCATTTTTATACTGGATATGTAGTTGTTTTACAAGCTACAGCCTTCAAATTTGCTTTCCATCAGTGAAACTGTAATTCAGGTGAAATTTACTTGTATGGTCTTTTTAGTCAGGCTTCTGCTAAGTATTAATTCTTCTGAAGAGTTATGAATGCTATGAGTGCTAAAATCAGTTTCAAACATGGAACCAACTCACATCTCCGGTCCTTGCTATCAAGCTCAGAGTCCTCTAGACACACACAAAAAAGCTGAGCACAGTGCCACAGACATCTTGAGAATGCAGTTTGCTATTTGTGCAGCCCTTTGAACAAACACACCTGACAGGGAATTAGTGTTTTTTTTTTGTTGTTGTTGAATGGATGCTCTAACAGCACTGTTTTAATCAGTAGCACATTTCCACCTTCCCCACATACCCCTGCTCCAGCTGCATATTTCTATCTCTGCTCTCTTTTCTATGATTGTACAACAGTGGGAAGAATACACTGAGATATGCTCTCCATTTAACTGCAAAGCCCACTGTCAGATGCTGTATTTAGTCTGACAGTATGCAAATAAATTACCTTCAACGAATATTCTTCTTTATAGTCTTTTTTCATTTTACTTATAAAAGGTCCAATTTAGGAACTGTTTAGGTTAAACAGTTATACCTTCTGGCATACAACTCTGGAGATGAAAGAAGTCTTGAAGAGGTCTCCAAGGAACCTGATTGCTGGAATCAGGGGAAAGTGTTTCTCATCATTTGTCAACTTGCAATGCTTACTAGATTTGGAATTATTATAAAGTGTTAGGTTGAAATTTTCAAAGCCATGTTTGAGATTGAAATGTTCTGTTCCCACTGAAATGAGAGATTGAAGTAGTGCACTGACTGTGCATGATTACCACAGCAAAGGGAGCCAAAGAGGACTGTGAGCGGGGAGGACACAGCAAATTTGCTGCCAATGCAGCAGTGATGGTAGCAATGCTTATATGATTTTAATTTACCGCAGGTGATTTGCTGAAAGAACAGGCATCAAGATTTCATCCATGAGCTCTATAGAAATGAGGATTGTTAAAGAAGAGGCAAGCTACTCTTATTAATTGGATTTCCCACTGTCTAAATTATCAAAAAGATAATTTTCTAGGCGATTAGATAAAGTTCAGGATTCAGCTTTATGTTAGGTTGCTTAAATATTTCAGATACTGTTCTTCTAGTAGTAGGGCCTGGAGTAGATTTGTGTGGAAACCCAGTTAATAACAGTCTGTGCAGATCAGTACTTAGTACTTGTAACAAATACAGTTTTTCATGGAGTGAAAGCTATCTTCATCATGCTCAGTCATTGTAAGTCTATACATTTCTCAATGTATATATAGATATGTTACAATGTAAGTCGAGCTGAACACACAGATCCTCTTCTAAGTAAACAAGAGTAGGACCAAGTCTTTCATGATCGATTACTTAGCACCTTTAAGTGGGTTCTGATCTGGGATTTGAGCGGTGACCCTTAGCTTCCCGCTGTGCCATGCAGCTGCTCCTGTACATCGAGTTGAAAATGATCGGATGCTTTTTGCCTTAACACGTTTCTGTGCTGAACCACAACTCAGCCACTGGATGGGGCTCTCAACACACAGTTGACGTTCCCCACAAACTGCCGTGTTCATTTCATGGCCTCCCTGTGTACAGACTGCAAGGCACAGTGTTAAATACTGTACGTTCGCGGTAAGACAGAATGAGTGAAATCCAGTTCTGAGAGCACGGAAAATAGTGCAGGAAAATATCTGTTCACATGTTAAAAATGGTTAATTTATTGCTGCTTGTTTTTACCATACGGAAGGAGGTGGCAACGCTGAAAACAGGTGTTATTGTAGACTCATAGAATAAATTTAGTTGGGAATGTATGCAAGGCCCAAAAGCAATACCTCACACCTACTAATTGAGAAGTGAACAACAGGCTTCAACAAGCAGAAAAACAACAAACTACTGAAAATAAGAAATGCTGCAATTCTGTTCCTCCATTAATTTATCTTATAGTTATTTTGTATGGAATGAAATGCATCAAGGGCAAGCTAGAGACTTGTGTCTAGGCAAGAGCAATGCCAGGTACCAGTATAGGTTGGGGACTGACCTGTTGGAGAGCAGCGTAGGGGAAAGGGACCCGTGGGTCCTGGTGGACAGCAGGGTGACCATGAGCCAGTGCTGTGCCCTTGTGGCCAAGAAGGCCAATGGCACCCTGGGACCTACTAGAAGGGGCATGGTTAGTAGGTCAAAAGAGGTTCTCCTGCTTCTCTACTGTGCCCTGGTGAGACCGCATCTGGAGTATTGTGTCCAGTTCTGGGCCCCTCTATTCAAGAAGGACAGGGAACTGCTTGAGAGAGTCCAGCACAGAGCCACAAAGATGAGGAAGGGACCAGAGCATTTCCCTTACGAGGAAAGTCGGAGGGAGCTTTGGCTTGGAGGAGACTGAGAGGTGACCTACTGAACGCTTCTAAATATGTCAAGGATGTCTGTCAGGAGGATGGAGCCAGGCTTTTCTCAGTGACATCCAGTGACAGGATAAGGGCAATGGGGACAAGCAGGAACAGAAGAGGTTCCACATTAATGCTAGAAAGAAACTTCTTCATGGTGAGGGTCACAGAATACTGGAACGGGCTGCCAGAGAGGTGGTGGGGTCTCCCTCTCTGGAGACATTCAAAACCTGCCTGGACGCATTCCTGTGTGACCTAACCTAGGTGTTCCCAGCAGGGGGATTAGATTAGATGAGCTTTTGAGGTTTCTTCCAACCCCTGACATTTGGTGACTCTGTGATTCTGTAACTGGTATGGAGAAGAGACAGCAGCTATTAAAATGAAGACTTGGTTAAAAAAAAAAAAAAAGAGTACTATTTATTTATTAATTAATTTATTTATGTATTTTTAATAAATAATACAATTTTTAAGCTCATCTTCCCTTTCTCTTTTCTCTTTCTGTTTCTCTTTCTGTTCTCTTCCTTTTCTCTTTTCGCTTCGCTCTTCTATCGGCTCCACCGTTGTAGACAAAACTCTCTTATTCTCCTCCACATCTCACTAGAAAAAGGAGAATCACAAGTTGTGACTAGGAAATTGTTGTGTTTCCTCCCGGGAAGCATTCCTCCTTACTTCCTCTGACAGAGGCAAGCTACAACTGGGGCTGCACCAACAGCAAAGGCAGGAGTGCTGATACCTGTCTGTGGGCCCAAGCAGCCGGGAGAAGTTGTCAATCATGACCTCTTTGTGGCAGCGGGTGAGGATGACCACCGCCTGGCACAGGAAGGGCATGAACGTGCTCTGCTGCGCGGATGATGTGCAGCTGCGCAGGATGTGGAGGATTGGTAGCACCTGAAAGAAGAAGGGCAGAAAGAATGACTTGCTGCATCCTGGACTCTGCAGGGCCTAACGATGGACATTCAGCACATGAGCAGTGCCTGCTCCCTTGACATGCTGCCAAGGCCTGAGCCTAAATTGCACGCCAGCCACCATGTCCAAGCCCTGGCTCTGCACTCAGGCTGTGCTTCTTTAGCACAGGAGGCAAATGGCACAAGGTGTAGTGCAACAGCCAGCAAAAGTCCAAGAGAGGTGGAAGAAAGTCTCTTACGTCCCGACAGATGTCCTTCCCGTACATCTGCAGAAAGGTGATCATCCACTTCCCAGCTGCACGCACGCGCATTCCCCTGGCTTTCCGCAAGGTCTCTTTGATGGCCATCAGGAAGTCAACGGTGCGTTCCAGGGGGAAGTTTCTGCACACCATCTGCAGAGGAAAGAGAAGAGGAGAGATCTCATCACTGCTCTGCAGCAGCTCTTCAAAACAGAAAGCAGTCTTAGGGCGTTCTTAGTTCAGCAGCTTGCCGGTCATTCAGGGGCCATCACAGCGCTCCTGCTCTCCTACCCTGCTCTTTATACGGAAGGCGGTTGAGCCTTCTCTCAGCTGCTCCACCCATGGTTTCTGCTTACATGCAAAGCCTACCTAGCAGCCACAGTCACACACACACACAGACACACCATGGAATCAGCTCCTTGCATGGGGGGCCTGAAGGGCAGACGTAGCTCAGAGCCTCCTGCTACTTGCTGAGAAAAGAGGTCTCAGGATGACAGCTCATTTTGGAAATGGTATGAAAGGCTGGGGACAGCCTAGGGTCGTGCAGAAGCCTATGCACTGAGATGCCACCACCCCTTTTTGGGTCCACTTACCCTTGCCAGTTTGGATGAGGTCTGGAGCTGAGCAGCGGTGCTGCAGGCATTCAGCCCCTCACACAGGCTCCCAGCGTCTCCTGTCTCGATGACTCTGTTGGCCGCCTTGGCTGGAAAGAGCACAGGGGGAAAGGGAAGTCATGCTTCTGAAAACAGAACTGCTTTCCATGGGGGAGAGACTGAGGACAGGGTGGGGACAAGAAGAGAACTGTGCATGGTGCCTCTCCCTCCTGTACACAGGGCCCAGCCCGTGGGGCTCTGGTAGTGCTGCGGAGGAGAGCACAGGGCTGGTGCATCCCGCTCTACTCACCTTGGATTTGCAGAAGGGAGCTCAGGCAGGTGGCGGCCAACTGGCGGGATGTGGGCATGGGGTCACATGTCAGCGGAGCCAGCAATCCCACCAAGGAGCCAAAGGACTCACAGGCATCTCCTCTCTGCAGGGATGAGAGGCAGGAACAAAGCTGTAGGCAGCCCCAGCTCTCCCTAGCTTCTCCTGCCCGTGCCTTCCCCATACCAGCATGCACAGCTGGGCAGAGCTCGCCTTCCAGCTCAGGGGCACTGGGGAGGGAGCAGGGAGCATGCAGTGGGGCTCTTTACTCACCGGAAGCTCTTCACAAGCAGCCAGCAGCTGGGAGCAGGTCTGCAGGGCCCTGTTACGCTCCCACATGTTGTTTGAGGTCAGTGATCTCTGCAGGACCTGAAGCAGAGCATGTCTCACCATGGACATTTTTCCCTTCCTGCCATCCCTCTCCCTGTCCCTCTTTTCCCAACAGTTTCCCTCAGGTCCTGCCCTGTGGCTCCACGTGGACCCCTGCCTCACTGTGCGCTGACACTGCTGCTCCCATTTTCTGCAGATACTGCTGCTTCCTAACCCAGGAGCTTTTCCTCGGCTGTGCCCTACCAGGGGCTGGCTCCTGCCTTTCCTCCTGCAGAGCCCATTTCTCTGCCCATTTCTCAGCTCGCAGTGAGCTGGCCTGTTAGCAGGAGATTTCTCCCCATTCGATCACACTGTCAGTCCCCAGATCTCTGTCCCTGCTATCAACGGGCACCATGCTTCCTCCCTTGCCCCACACGTACTCACCTGGACTATGTTCTGGAAGAATCCCCGGGTGGTCTCTGTCTCAAGCAGGACCACCATGAGCCGGCCCAGAGCGTTCAACGATGTCTGCAGAAGCTGAAAGCAGGAGAGGGGATTGAGGTGTGGCATCACGGCTGCTGCTGGAGCATAGGCCGTGTGTGCTGAGGTAGGGCTCTGACGCAGAGGTGGCCGGGAAAGTTACGGCAGGTTACCTGCAGGTACTGTGCTGCTTGCCGTGACTTCTTGATCTTCAGCATCATCTCTGCTGAAGGATGTGACACAATGTTCTTGCAGCACAGAGCCAACATTTCACGTGCATCCTTGCTTCCTAAAGAGGGCTTCAGCTTGCTGACGGGAGGAAAAAAGGAAGAGAAAGCAGAAAGGGCCTTTACCACTGCTCTCCAAGACTGGTGCAGACAATGTCTGAGATTCTCCCAATCAAAAGCTGCAAAGCCAACACCGCCAGCCCGTGCTGCTGAGCACTGTCTTCAGTTCCAGCAGCGCCCGCCTCCTCCCTGGCAGCAGTGAACCAACTTTTGCTCTGAAGGGAAGAAGGCCCCAGGTCTCCCTTCTCTTCCTTGCCTGGGGACAGGAGTACCAGGCCTTTCTGCCTGCCCAGAATCTCAGCTTCACTGGCCACAATGGCCCAGCCTTCTCTCCTGTAGATGCAGCTCCTTACACCCTCCCCCCTCCAGGCCTTCAGAAGCTACCCTAAAGGGGGACCACCATCCGCCTTGCAAGCCTAGAGGCTCCCACCCTTACCTCAACTGCTCCAGGGCCAGAATCACCTTGAGGGGCACTGGGGAGACAGGGGTGCCCATGTAATACTTCTTCAGCAAGTCCTGCAAGTACCAGAGAAACATTGTCAACGTGGGCAAGGGCCAAGAGAGAGCTCTTCTGCCTGGCCCAGAGACTGAAACAACTGCCACACACCAGCCCCATCGTTCCCACATTTCCCATGGAAGCACTGCAGGATGCAGCAGTTCCACAGCTGGTGGACCTAGCCCACTGCCCAACCGCTGCCTGCCAGCACCCAAGGTCCCCACCAGCTGGAGATGTATGGCTGAGGGAGACCTGCATGGTTCCAGGGATGGGAGCCTCGTGGCACAGCCCGGAACTCCTCTGCAGAGAGCCCTGTCTCTAGGCACTCACCATCAGGATCTCCAGCAGCTTGCTCTTCAAGGAGGGGTTAAAGAAGGCGGAGCCACCCACGGCATGGACGGCAGAGCTGAAGTCAGTGATGCTCTGCACCAGTGCGAGCTTGTTCTGCAAGTCCTGAGGCCAAGAGAGAACATTCTTTGAACTGTGGGAAGGGCCAGGGGCTGTAAAGGGGACACATGGGGGCAACGCTAAGGGAAGGGCGTGGATCTTCAGCTGGGCACAAACCATTCCCCAGGGGACCTTTGGAAAGAGAAGGCCTATCTCAGCATCCCCCCAAATGGAAGGGCTGCAGCTGGATGCTCTGACACCCTGGCAGACTTCGAGCTCTCACCTGGCAGCTGCAGCTGTACAGCAGCAGGATGTTGCCCACAATGTCTCCCTCCAGGCGGGCGAGCAGCTGCTCCTTGGAGGCTCGCAGTGCCAAGCTGCCATGGGCGAGGATGAGAGCGCTGCGTGTAGCCTGAGCTCTCGCGCTGTCCAGCTCCGTCTGTGTGGGGAGAAATGCCTTGAGACAGTCGCTCAGCAGCCCCCAGTGCCCTGCGGTGCACCTGGGCTCCCAGGGCAGGAGCTGCTGTGAAAATAAGGCAGAAGAATGCCAAGATGGAAACCCGTAGCACTTTACCTTCTTGCGTCTGGAGATCCTCCCATTCTGGCCTTTGCACAGCCTGGACGCAAACATGGTGAGTGTGTCCAGGACTGTGTGGAAGTTGCTGTCAGCAGCAAGGCTGACAAGAGAGATCATTCCCTGCACAAAAGAACGAGGGGCAGTTGGCCCAGGCCTGAACCTGCTGGCACGGCCAGCCACAGTGGCCGGGCTGGTCCTTGCCTGGGGGAAACGGCAGCACTGAGGAGATGGAAAGGCCCGGAGCAGGGCCAGGAGAAGCCCTCTGCCCCAGGGACAGAGCGGGGATGCTCACAGAGTTGGAGGAGAAGAGAGCTCACCTGGGCCTCAGATGGCTCCTCTGCATTGGATTCCTCCAGGTGCTGCAGCAGCTTCTCCTGGACATGGAGGACTTCCTTACAAGCTCCCAGAACGGCACCCAGAGCCTTGTACAGGAAGGTCTGCGTGGGAAGGGAAGGAGTAAGCTGGGATGTGGCAGCAGCCTGACCAGCAGGAGAGGGCTAGATGGGAAGGACCCACACTCCCTGGGAATCACTGAGAGCAGCTGTGGAGCAGAGCTGTAGCCAGCCCCAGGCAGTTTGCAGGGAACCGTCCTGTGAGGGCACAGGCTGTGGAAGCAGCGTGAGCAGCCCGTGTGGGCAGAGCAGCAGCCTCAGCCCCAGCCCCAGTTGGGCACTGCTGATTAGAGCCGCGGGGAACTCACCTTTTCTGCAGAGCTGCTGGCAGAGCTGCTCAGCCGCCGGCTCAGCTCGCAGCTCAGGGCCTTGGTCCAGGCCTCGTCCTCCACGACGTCCAGCGATGCCCTCAGGAACTGTTGGAGAACAGGAGAAGCCAATGTTCCCTTGCCCTTTGCCTCTTCCCGCGTTCCCAAGTCACTGCAGCCTTCTGGAGAGAGGTGCCTGGAAGAACAGCCCCTCTCCCAGCTCCCCCCAGCATTCCCTCCATTAAAGCCACCTACTGCTCCTCTCCTAAGACCCCCCTTGGGCTTGGGACAAAGAGGAAGAGGCAGCGCTGCAAAGGCGAGCAGCTGCTCCACAGCAGCTTTTGAGAGGCTGTTCCTGTCCCGTGGTGGCTCGTATGGGAGCGGGGCTCCTTGTGGCAGGCAGGCAAGCATTTCTCTGCACCATGTCTCTCCACAGTGCTGTACCTTTAGCAGACAGTGATCCCAGTCTTCAGAGTTCGGGAAGCTCTCATCTTTCCCTGCACAGCAGCAAGAAGCAAAAGAGTGTTGCTTGGAATCAAGCCACAAAAGAAGAGCTGCACCAAACCTGGCTTGGCTTGGGCACTCGCCCACTCTACCTCTCCCTCCCCACCAGCATTTTACCTTCAAGGCGCTGCAGCAGCAGGGGGATCTCAGCAGCCCACTTGGCCCCCACAGCTCTGTGGATCTTGCTGTGGAGGTTTTGCAGGAGCAGCAAGGCAGCGGCTTGGAGTTCGCTGCCTGCAAAAGGGCTCCCTGCCACCACCTGAGAGAGAGCAAGGAGAAACGGGGTCACTTCTGCTGCAAGAGAAGCGGCTTCCCCCAGGAGGAAAGCAGCTTGGCTCTGCCCTGATGGGCAAGGAGCAGCCAGCAGCTTGGCCCATGACACTGCAAGCTAGGAAGAGAACGGCATCCCCAGGAGTGAGGCAGGTGCTGGCACGCTCGGCCATGCTGCTTCCTCCTCGGGGCTTGTGGCACCGGCCTCAGGAGCATCTACTTACCAGCAGACGTGCCAGCAGTGTCTGGGGAGTCAGCAGTGGGCCTGCGAGGAGAAAGAAGTGCTGAGTAAGACTCCAAGACACTCTGTGCCCTGCCACGTGCACCTCTGCTCTCCCTTCTGGGTGCTAACATGGGTCAGCAGAGCTCACGGGGGAGCTTCTGCTCCTACCTTGAAACATGGAGCTGAGGAAGTGGGGATCCAGATCTTCCATGTCCCGCACCGTCAGCTCCCCTCTCTTGGCCAGGGCTTGGACGCAGCGGGAGACCGGGATCAGCATGCCGGTGTACTGGGCTGGCACCACGTACAGCAGCAGCCGCGGCCACAGGAGCTGTAGGGAACGAGGCAGTTGAGCATGTCAGCATTCGTGCCTCCGCTCAGAGATAAAGAGGACTCTGAATTTCCTTCAGAGCACGCTGGAGGACAGACCTGAGGTGTTGGAAGGGGACGAGGAACACGTGGTGCAAAGGCAAGGAGTGGCAGCAGGGCAGAGTGTGACTTACTTTGGAGATCCCTCTCGCAGAGACATCCAGTGACCCCAGGATGTTGATGCACAGCTCTTGGAGAGCTCCTTCTTCCTTGGCTTCCTGGGTGGAAAGGTCTCCGGCTGCCTGCACAACAGTGGTGTTGAAACACTGGTTACTCTCAGTTCTCAGGAGCCTTTCAGGAGGCTCAGGTGTGGCCCCACCGGTGCTTCTGTGCCAGCCTATGAGCTGCACAGGTCTTCCAAAGGAAGATGCTGCCCACTGTCCTTACCCTTCTTCCTGTGGTGCGGCTGAACTCCCTGAAGATGTGCCCCACCACATCCCAGGCTGAGCAGCTCCAGGCGTTAGCGCTGAGCAGATCCTCAATGAAGTGCAGCACGGCCCTCCTCACCTGCCAGGGGTCAATTGTGGGTGTGATTTTCCTGCTCAGAAGGCAAAGGGAAGCCACCTGCTCATGAGGTGCCCTTTGGGCATGAGCAGAGATGACAAAAGCAGAGGAGAAGAGGTGAGGGCCAGGCCTTAGCACCAGGCTGTGCACTTTCCATGCACAGCACAGGGACCTGACCGCTCCACACTGCCTGCTCTCCTGACAGGAGACCACATCTCCTGAAATGTGGTCGATGCCCCAGCACATCCCCGGTCACCCCAGGCCCTGCCGTATTGGCAGCAGCATCACCACCCTGACAGTGCTTTCCTTTCCCCAAACAGCTCACCCGGGTCCTGGGGTCACTGCACACACGCTGCACAGCCTCTGTAATCTGCGGCAGCTTCTCTGTCATCGCAGGCTCTGCAAGAGATGCACAGAAGCATGCGTGGAGGCACAACTCAGATGGCAAAAGGGATCCCTGGAAGTCCCGACCCGTGGTACTGACCATCAGAGCGAGCCAGAGCGCCGAGCAGACCCAGGGCTGCCACGCATCCAGCCTCCCACTCATCGCCCAGCTGCGACTGCAGAAACAGGACCGTTTCCTCTGGGCAGATTCGGGCTGCAGAAAGGAAATCCCATGCTGTGTTAGTGAGCAACTCGTGCCCATTCGTGAGGTTAGAGAGAGATGTATTGGCCAGAGCACTGGCAAACATCGCCAGAGCTCCTCTCCTTACCCTGCAGCAGGATGCAGCGGGTCAGCTCTGCTCTGTCAGCCTCGCTGTGCTGCTTGGCGTCATCAGAGAGCTGTGGGAACAAAGTCCATTTGAGAAAATCACATGAGCATTGAGGATGGAAAAGACACTGTGCTGCCAGCTCCTGTCTCCCTTGACACTCTCAGGAAGAGGACACACAGACAAAACTAAGCCTGCCCCACAGGCATGCAGGAGCTAAGGCTGAGCAGCCATCAGAGGCTCAGAGCTTTGCAGTCCTCCTGAGGCTTAGCCCAGAGGGAAACTGCTGTGCACACAAGGATAGGCTCCCCTTACCTGATAGAACACGGCACTGGTGACGGCCAGAAACTTGTCCTTAGGGATGACAGACTGAACTCCCGGTAAGGCCTCCAGGAACATATGAAGGCTCTGCAAGAGACCAGCAGAGGAAGAAAGGGCTGAAGCCACATCTAGCCACTAGGGAGCAGAGCAGAGGAACTGTTTCCCAGTGGTTTGTCTGCTGGGAGAAGCTGCCACACAAGCGTTCTTGTTTGTCCGTCCCCCCCAGCAGCACCAAGAGAGGCTCTCTGCTCTTAGCTGAGCCTTGGGGCTTGGGCATCATTTGCAGGCATTTCCCACCCGCAGCCCTCTTCTCCCCCATCAGATTCAGGAGCCCCCATGGTGGTGGTGAAGCCTCCCATCCCCAGGAGATGGGCACCAGTGACTCTTGGCTTCCTCCTGGCTCCTGTCCACATTGTTCCTTCCTGGACTGAAGAGCTCAGCAAGCCTCAGACTTCCCTTGAGCACCTGTTCCTTCTTTGTCCAAGGACCGCCCACCTCCTCCCTGCACCCCCCTGACCCCTTGTGGCACTTGCACGGGCCCCACGTCCACACCAAGCCCTGTGCAACATCTTACCTTGGCCACCCTGCAGGTGTCTTGCATCTCCTGACACGGGTGCACGAGCCAGAGGAGCCGCTCCCAGACGTGCTCTCGGGGCAGCTCCTCTTGCAGGAGGACAGTCATCATGGCAGCCACAGCCCCGAGAACGGCCTGTCTGTCCTGGAGAGGGATGGCAGAGGCCCAGCATCAAAGACTGAAGGTCTGCCCTTCCTACAAAGAGGGCTTTCTTTTTCCATTCCCCTTCCCCACACCCCTGTGCCCAGCAGGACATGGGCTCGCTCTCCCTGGGCAGGCAGGTTTTCCCCATACCCTCATCCCCGGCTCTCCCTGCCACAATGCTGTGACTTGTGACTGCTCCCTGGCAGGGAGATCCAGCCCCAAGCACAGAGCCAGTTTGGGGCCCTTTGCAGAGCCAGCCCACACCCTCTCGACACCCCTCTGCTCTCAGCCTGCTGGGCACAGACAGAGCTGCCAACATGGATGCCCCAGCTGCCATCCCGGGCTGGGAATGAAGCAGTGCTCACCTCTTCCTCCTTGCAGTCCTGCCAGTTGCTGACCACAAAGAAGAAGAGCTCATGAAGATTCTCATACATTTGTTCTTTCTCTGTGGCAGGCCAGGGGCTGTGCTTTCCAGAGGACAAGTGAATCTTGACGCCATCCATCCATTGTTTCACAACTGAAAACAAACAAACAAACAAACAAACAAACAAGTAATTAATTATAGAAAACAACAACAACAATGCAACAAAAGAAGAGAAAAGGCAGCCTGTGAGAGTCTGCAGCAGGGTGAGGTGCAAGGGCTGTCCCCAGCCCCCCTGCCTTGGGGCCGGCACTCACCAGCACAAGCAGTGCGCAGGGTCCGGCCGCTCCTCACCCGACCCACCACACTGCACAGGCCGGCCAGCGTCAGCCACACAAAAGAGATGCACTGTGGAGCTGCAGAGAGGAAGGAGAAGGGCACGGTCAGAGCCTCAGCAGGGAGGGAGGAGAGGCTGCAGAGCCCTGCACCCCCCAGCTCTATGCACATCATGCGCAAGGGGAGAGACCCCTCTCCCTAGTTGTTATAGATGTCAGGAGGCTGAGGGCACTCTACCATAGATGCCGAAGAGTTTGCTCAAGGTGACGAGCACAAACTCCTTGCACATCTCCCGTGTGGCCTTCAGGTGGCCCTGGAGCTCGGCCATCACCATGGAGAAGTGAGTCCGGGCCAGAGCCACCAGGACATTGCTGGCAGCCGTCCTCACGCTGTCCATCACGCCCTGAAAAAGAGTCACTGGTGACACACGGCACAGGAGGCTGCCCGAGCCTTCCCTCGGAAGGGCCAAGCCAGCGCCGTCTGCCAGCAGAACAGCAGCACGGGCAGGCAGCTCCCTTTGCCTTCGGGAGTGAGCCCTCACCTGGGCTGCTGTCAGGTCCTGGGACACCTCAGCCAGCAGCCGGTTCACCACTCCGCACGGCGGGCGGCTGTCCTCTTCCCCCAGGACGTGCTCCAGCTCGCAGTACGCCTGCTCTCGGTCACCCTGGGGACAGGGATAGGTCACGTTTTGCTTTGCCCTTGTTCCCGGGGAGCCGCCCGCTGCCGCCCATCGCTATGCCGATGTGCTGCCGGGGCCTGGCAGCCACGGGACAAGAAGCAGGGCAAGGACCGATGGTTGGACGTCCCCAGCTCACCTCCTGGTCTTGCAGGCGCTGCAGCAGTAAAGTCACGGCACAGGTGGGGACAGGGCTTTCCACCCTGCCTCTCTCCCCGCGACGTGTGCGTCTGGGCATGCAGCCCACACAGGCAAAGAGACCTGGAAGGAAAGAGCAGAGCAGCTGCCGCCGGTGTTGCTTGGAGCCAGGGCCGAGCATGCAGCCAGCTCTGGGAGGAACGCTCCTCCAGCCCCACAGCGCGGGGTGGGCTGTGCTGGCACGCGTGTGGTCAGTGGGGAGAGGGGAGAGAGCCTTCCCCTTGTTGGGGTACTGGGGAAAGCACAGTGGGCGGCTGCACTCAGCAGAGCAAGGACAGTGCTGCTGGCACGTCCTAAACAGGCATTGGAGGCACACACGTGCTCGGGCAGCACCACGGTGTCCCGAGAGGTGGAGGGACCTCACCTCGAAGGGCTCTCAGCCGCTCCATCACAACAGGATGCTTCCAGACAGACACAACGCTCTCTCTGGGTTCACTTCCTGCGCGTCCCACAAGCGGACTGAGCCACCGCCCCCACCGCTGCCACAGGGGTGAAAGCCACAACTGTGACATCACAGCAAGGAGTGTCACCTCACAGAGCATGACATGCCCTGGGCTGGGTCCTGGGATCCTGTGGTGGTGCCTGTTTTCTGTGTTGGTACCTGCTCATGTAAAGGCTAAAGGCAGCTTAGAATAAACAGATCAGTTTGTTTATATTCATTGTGTGGCACAAAGTGAATCTAGGATGAATAGTGGAAACATTTTTCATGTCTTACATTACAATAACTTCAGAAGTCCCCCGTAACACACACCTTTTTTTTCCCTGAGACATGTGAATATTAAATTGATATCAGTCCCAACCTTTAAGTGATTTTTCAAAAGTCGTGATTTGTGTGACTGAAACGGAAACCATTAGGCAACTGCAGCTGTGGTATGAAGTTATGAAGATAGTTCTCAGATGAATTCCAGTATGTTTTATGTTGTCTTAAACATTTCATACAAATGCTCTCAGGAATACCTCGTATTTAGAAAGAATCCAACTCAGGAACAAATGTTGTGATTTTAGATCACTCTTCAGTTGCAAAAAAATCACCAGCTATTGACGTGTTTTCCATCTTGCATTTAACAATCAGCATAGGTAGGATTACTCAGAGGAAAGCAATAACACGCAGCAGTAATAGGAACTATACTATATGAAATCATGGAATGAAATTTATCTTTACAGTGTCTGTTTAATTGAGATTCTATATATACCACTTCAGAAAGCAGTACAAAACATTTATTGCTCCAGTGAAACTGGAATTTGTCCTTATGTACTGCATTATTGCTGACAAATAAGACACAGTGCAACAAAACTGCAGCTATGGAAACATTCGAATGTCTGTTTACTTCTCTTGATTGAGGCTTATCATAAAATTCGAGAAGTATAGCATCAGATACGATCTTCATTTTGACAGGTGACGGGACGAGGGGAAATGGCCTCAAGTTGTGCCAGGGTTGGGTTTCAGGAAAGATTTCTTTGCATAAATGGTGTTAAGCACTGGAATAGGCTCCCCAGGGAGGTGGTTGAGTCAGCATCCCTGGACGTGTTCACAAACCATTTGGATGTGGTGCTCAGGGACACCATTTAGCAGAGGGTTGTTCGAGTTCGGGCAGTATGGTCAGGTTGTGGTTGGACTCGATGATCTTTAAGGTCTTTTCCAACCTGAGCGATTCTGTCATTCTATGACTCAGTGATTCTCTATAGTGAATTTGGTAAAATCACAAGTAATAGGAAGAAAGACACTTCTTGTTTCCTTAGCTTCCAAATTCAGACACAGTATCTGATTGTACAGCAATATACAATGGGTGAATTTTTTCCTTTATGTAGTAAAAATGCTGTGGGTTTTTGGTTTTGTTTTTGTTTTTTTTTTCCAAATACTTAGGATCAAATCCTTTTTCTAAGATGTTTTAAGTGCATGGCACTGCTTCCCTCTTAGTTTGTTGGAGAAGTCTGAGGTTTTGCTAGCCCTAAGTTTGAAAGGGCAACTTCCCAAGTGAAATGTAACAGTTGACAGCAATACATGCTACCAGAGGGCTGGGATGCAAATAAAATGTTCTTTCACAAAACTGACTGTGAATGTTCATGAAAATTTGTTTCCCTTGGCACTGCAACAGAAAAGTGCTCCATTAAACCACCGGATTTGCACCAAGGATACTGCATTTCACAGTAACGGGCTAGGAAAGCCCAGCTGTCTGTTTGGAAGTCTGCAGATAAAAATCATCTAAGTTCACAAAGTCTGTTTCTGGGCAGGAGGCTCCCAAAAGCAGAAAGTCTCTACTACAGAGTACAACACACACACACTTTTGGAGATCGCCTCTATTGGTGTTTTGTGGTGAGCCCAGCTGAAGGGTAAGCCTTCCCTTTTATTCTCTTTTGTTATCATTGTCCACTTTGCCTAACTCTCTTGATTATACTGTGATTATAACATCTTGATATCCATTGATTATACACTTGGTGAGCCAGGCAGGCCAAATATACTAAAATTAACATCATGTCTTTTCTTTGGAATTTCTATAAGTGGGTCAAGGGGGAGAACAATACTCCTCTAGAGAAAATGATTCCAGGGCAGATCCCAGGATTTGAGGGATCCCCCTATTATGTGTTAGCTGCTATCATTGAAAAATGGGGTCCCTTACGCGTTATGGGCAATCTCTCCCCATATCGCATGGTGGACTATTTTCAAGGACTTGGCAAGGATGTCCTCATCACTAAAGAAAGGCAACTGGCTGCCTCCATGGTGGCACGGCCACTATTAAGTGCCTTAAATCATGCGGATATAAGAAATAATACTTTAGAAACTGAAAGTCAGCTTTTGAAAGACCGCATTTTAAAACTGGAGCATGAACTTGGCATTTTAACAGGGAAGAAGCCAATTCTACATCTTCCCATAGGCCAAATTCATAACATTTCAATAAATGATGACCAGACTCCTGAATCAACAGACTTCGTTGATCAGGCAAACAACAAATCCAAATCAGACCTTGAATATCCAATTCTGACCAATCCACTAGAAGTCTGTCCTGTTGTAACCCAGAAAACAAAAAAAGTACAGGACAGACTGGCAGGGGTGCCGCCTGATCAGTGGCCCCCTGCCCAGACTCATTTACACGTAATGGCTCGGCCATACACGGCAACAGAATTGATGGACTTAGTATAGTGATTTCGGCAGAAGGCTAGAGAAAGTGTGCCGGCTTGGTTATTGAGACTATGGGATTCTGAGGCAGAAAGTGTTTTGGTGAATGGCCCAGAAATAGCTAAGTTGGCCACTATGACTGTCCATTCTGCTCTCAGACAGAGGTTATACGTGGATAATCAATATCGTGATGAACACCATTCTATACTAGAATGGTTAATGGCAGCCTGCCGTATGGTATGGCCGAATAAATCAGACATACCTTTACATATAGGCATGTGGTCCTCCATGGAGGACCTTCAAAATTATATCCACGAACTAGGTGTAAGAGAGGCTATTTATGAAAACACATTTGATGGCCCTGATATGGTTAAATTTTCAGCAGGGATGAGAGATTTAATTTTACAGCAAGCTCCCTCCCATCTGTACGGCACCCTAGTCTCCATATTAAATCCCCTTGTAGCGTCAGAAGCCGTAGTCCAGCAGGCTGCCCAGTTAGTTGCCGACTTGGGAGAAACAGAACGCCTGCAGACTAGGCGCAATATTCGGTTTTTGGAGGAAGCAGAGGTCCTGCCGGTAAATAAAACCAAAATGCTGGCTACTCGAGCTCCTCCATCGGGACCCATAAGGGTATCCCGAAAACAAATATTTAATGATTTAATTTGGGCTGGGGTCCAATTTGCTAAGATCGACCGCCAGCCCAACCATGTCCTTCTCCAGCTCTAGAGACAACTAAAGGACAATCAAAAATTCCAGAGCCACCCTAAGAAATCAAGGGTAAGAGTTATAGAGAGGGTTCCAACAACAACATGGAACCTAGAAGATTTTATTGTTCCAAATAGGAAAAAAAAGCCACCTCAGGTGTCTCGGGCCACAATGCCTGAGCCGTCAGAAGCAAAAGAATTGGCCCTAGCACAATTCATGGCTTAATAAGGGATGTTAGTTCCCGTAGGGCCTCCAGATGGGACCGGAGGCCCTATGTAGAATTAACGATTTATTGGTCCCGAAAAAATATTCAGAGAGTAATGGCATTGGCAGATACAGGAACAGAAACATCAATTACCTATGGAGATCCGGGGAAATTTGATGGCGACAGAGTGATGATTGGTGGTTTTGGGGGACAGACTATTCCTGTCACCCAAACATGGTTAAAACTGGCACTTGGGAGTCTCCCACCCCGGGAGTACAAGGTGTCTATTGCCCCAGTCCAAGAATACATCCTGGGCATAGACATTCTATGGGGTCTGGCTCTCCAAACAAATGTGGGAGAGTTCAGACTTCGACAGAGATGTATAAGTATCTGGGCGGTGCAGGCAATATTTAGAGGCCATGCGAAACATGAGCCTGTTTGCCTGCTGAAACCGCGCTGGATTACTAATGTCAGACAGTATAGACTCCCGGGTGGGCAAGATGAAATATCGAGAGCGGTGCAGGAATTAGAAAAAGTGGGCATTATAAGACCTGCACACAGCCCATATAACTCCCCCATATGGCCAGTGCGAAAGTCGGATGGCACATGGAGGATGACAGTAGATTACAGAGAATTAAACAAGGTCACGCCGCCTATTCATTCAGCCGTACCCAATATTGCCTCCCTAATGGACACATTGAGTAGGGAGATAAAAACCTATAATTGTGTCCTAGATCTAGCAAATGCATTCTTCAGTATCCCAATTGCTGAGGAATCGCAAGATCAGTTTGCGTTTACGTGGGGAGGCAGGCAGTGGAGCTTTAAGGTCCTGCCACAGGGGTACGTGCATTCACCAACGTATTGTCACAATCTAGTGGCGCGTGACCTGGCTGATTGGACAAAGCCTGATGATATTAACCTATATCATTATATTGATGATCTCCTGATGACATCCGACTCACTGGAGGCAGTAGGACAGGCAGCAGATTCATTAACTGCCTATTTACAACAGAGGGGATGGGCTATACGTTTTGACTTGCATCTGTAGAAATTGTTCCCCTTTTACTATTTGTGAATAGATACAAAAGGGAGTGCCTCAATAAAGGTTGCAAAGCAAGTTCATGATGGAAAAGCAGTGTGAGACCGACCGATACCAGACTTGTATTTACAGCATCAGAACAATCACATTCTTAATCTTCTTCCTAGAATTTAAATAAATAGAGCCTTTTATCTTCAGCAGTAAGAAAAGACATTCCTTTTGTCACTTCTGTGGCCCATCATTCATGTTCACTGTTCATTGCAAATTAATTATAATTCCAGTTTGACCATATAAAGGTGTACATGGAATCAGTCCAAGCTGCAAGGTCCGTAAATATGCTCTTCAGTGCGCTGTGAAGGCTGCAGCTTCTGAGAAAGGAATGAACACACGAGGGAGCTGCATGGCCTGTGATGGCTTCTAAGATTAGCAGGAGCAAAAAGGGATGGTAACAGAAACAGTTCTACACTGATACACATTTTACCTGTCGCACTTCTGTTTCTCCTACTTCTGTTCTCAGCTACTAAGTAAGAACTTATTATAGTTATTTTCTGAAGGTTAGAGATCTGTGTTCCCTTCTACCCCCTATATATAAGTAAATATACATTTTCTTTTTCTCCTGACTCAAACTCCACTCATCTATCTGCGCACAGCCTTTCCCATTTTCTGATAAGGCAGGTTTAATACAAGAAGATGCCACACACCTGTTCTCTTTTGTATTGCTAAAATTGCACTTCTATCCATTGTCATCCTTAAATATTTTTCCTTTCCAAAGATCCTGCCTTAAACTGCTGCCGTTTTGAAGGGGAAAAAAAAGGCAAAAATTTCACTAAACCTACAATTTAAAATTCTCCCCTGAAAAATTGTCTAATTAGAAACTGGTGTCAAATGGAAGTAGCTCAATTTAAGTCTTTCCCCAGCTCTCTCGAGAAATAGTTTGACCTTGTGACTAAATTATAGATTTTAATTTTGCCATTCTAAATCCATAAAATGCACTGCTACTTTACCATCCATGTTCTCTTTCCTTCTAAACTGTCTTACTACAAGGAAATGTCCTGTTGGAGAGTTATATAAATACTAAAGAATTCTATAGCAAGCCTTTATACTTTGGTGTTGCAAAGTAAAACTACATGAAGACCCATGTTCAGAACAGCTAGGAGCCTGAGGATAATTTATCAAAAAAGAGTCATTTCCAGAGGAAAAATTAAAGGATCAGACATGATGACTTTCGTAGCAGAGCTGAGAGACTCTGGCAGACTGGCAGACTGGAGTAGACAGACAATATTTATTTTACAAGGAAAGAAAAGAAACTTGAAGAAGCTTTGCCTTCCAAAATGCTTCAGTAATTCAGCTTCAATAATCAGAACACATTTTCTTTGGGAAAACAAAGACTGTCCAAAAGCTGATGGCAGCCTCAGCATCCACAGTCACAGAGCAGAAGAGCTGCTGGCACACAATGTTTTTCTAGGACAAACACAGGGATGGAGTATCTCAGCCAAATAAAATTCTTAGTAGCTGGACTGAGGTTAGCCAACAGTGCTGACAAGCACTGTTTCTAACCACTCAAACACTCCAAATAATTGGCAGTCATCAATGACAGATAGGCACTCCTCTGCATAGTATGGAAATGACTGCTGTGGTCACAGAACCCTTGTTCTGATAGCCATCCTACCAAAACATCATTTTACAGAAAACGAACAAACAAAAAAACTTATTTGTGAATAGGACAGAGTCACTGAGCTCAAGTTAGGGACTCTCCTCACCATATACCATATTTTCCCCCATTATTCTCAAAAAAGGTACAAGGTTTTGGGCCTGGTATTGTTTCCTTCCTATTCACTGGGAGCAGAACAGGGTGTATTGTATTTCTGAACATTATGAGTAGTGTTAGGTAGCAAATAAATGCTCACACACTATTCACTGAAAAACACTTTGATCAAATGTCTCATTCAGTTACTTCCAAGCTCTGCCATGGCTTGTTCCAGAGGATCACATACACTCCTTGGCAGAGTAGATTTTGACATCTGAAGGATGCATTTTTAATGGCAGTGTTTAGAATAGCTGTTACAAACAGTACTTTCCAAGCATGCAGCCGCTCAGTGTAATGATTTCATCTGTTTCCTTGGGGGAATTATATGGTGAATCTACACAGAGCATCTGATTGCATTTACCACCTGCAGCTGGTTTTAAAGTTGGTTCTTGTTTTTCTTTTTTTCCTTTTTTTTTTTTTTAATTTGTTTTTTAGGGGCTTTAGAACTTCACTTGCCCACTGTGTCTGATGGTAATTTTTAGAAAGGGTAGTGAATTATTTCTCATATATGTGTATCACTATAGCAAAGTCTATTGCTGTGTATCACTTCAGTAAGTGGTTTGATAGAGAGCCCTACCAGTAAGGGAAACATGGTGTGAATATTTTGTTACAGAAAAATGCTGTTTCTAAATCAACCTAAACTTACCTCTTAAACAGAGATTGTGGAACAAGCGGTCTTCTGCAGAATATTTTTGGCTTTCGAAGTATTCTGTGACATATTTTGAATGAGATGCACTTGTTCATCATGCCTGCCCACATTAAAATGAAGGAATATCCTTTCTTGATACTACAGCTTACATTTCCATCTGTTATTGTGCACTCAAAGAATTATATATTATGCAGTTGAGACGTAGAGCCCCATTCCATCATTTTACACTTCTGCGTTAGGCCACAATCTTTGAGCACAAAGGGAAAGCATTATGATTAACAGACTATATCCCCATAAGCTGTTTACTGTAAGAGGCACTAAAATAACAGTTTATGGTTTCCTCTGCTACTAAGCACTGAATGTTGATTTTGATTTGTCAGATTCTGCAAATCTGAATTCTCAAACTATGAACTAAGCCTTATTTCATTTCTTTAGAAGGAGCAGTTTCACTTGAATGCTTCTACCAATCAGTCTTTCAGAATGTCATGGTGTGATGGTTTCTCATCGGTATTCCACATCATGACATTACGCAGTGCACTAGGAGTTAAAGAGTTAATGCTGCACTTCCATCGATTATAAACATTTTTGGTCTCTTGGTTTCAGAAGAGAAGAATGAACTGCAACTCCCAGAAGACTTCATTTTTCTGTTCATCTTCTGTTTCCATTTTCCATTCAGAGGGAAATATAAAATTGACTGGGAGTCACAAGACCGCTCGCTTTGCTCCTTGGCTGTCTCGCTTACAATATGAGAGTAAGAACTTCAGTTTCGGAAACTCTCTGTCTCCTTTTATTTAATTTATTTTGATATAGGCATCCACCTGACTCTCACAAACATATTCTAAACAGGTACAACTTCTCTCTCTACTGCAGTCAGTCAGCCTGGGTTTAACATAATCTATGTAAGCATGGGACAAGCCTATTCCCTCTGACACCAGGGAAGAAAAAAAATGATGAAAGCTAAGTAGGACTGAGATAAGCTCCTGTATATCACACCAAGGTTTCTCCATGTACACTTTTATAAAATCACATTGCCTAGGTGAAAACAGTCAAAGAGGTTCTGCATGGAGATACAATACCTGCTTCGTCAACAAGAAAGCTGCTTTAACTATTTACTGGCTTATCTTTGTCCTCCTTTGTCCTCTCAGAGGGACAGGCCTATCCAGTCACTGGAACTGGACTACAGCTTCACTCTTACTCTCTTATCTAGTGGTCTGTGAAGCTATACAGTGATACCTCAGAGTCTTAAGTATCAGGTGATGTGCATGTGAAACAGGTGTGCCTCAAGTACCATGCCTTCAGCTATAGGTACAGACATGGCATCTTGTAGCTCTCACTTCCAAGAAACACATAGGCATGTTAGAAGCCTCTTAGGGAAATGTATGAAACCTATTTCCTCCAAAGTGCAGTTTGAAGTCTGCTCTTGACAGTGTGACACAGCTTGTAGAGAGATAGAAACAGAATGCAGACGTCTGCATCTGATATTAACTACAAAAACAGACTAGAGTGACAATGAAGAGAAAGAGGATCTTTCAGGGCATGATTTACAACATTCTACTGATTACATAGTTACTGACTAAAAAGGGAACTGAGGATGACAACTTCAGATGCACACAGAGCACTGTAGTTGTTTTAAGTTTGTGAAGAATAATTCCCTTTCATTTTGTGTACTTTTATGAAAGCTAGGGGCTGAACAGAAGAGACATGGCCAAATTGGCTTTCCCATGAAAATGAATGCAGCACCATGAGGTCAATAGTCATTGATCAGTGGGTTGAAAGCCTAGATACTGGATAAAGAGGAGAATTAGCACAGACCAGGGTTCATTACTGCTTCTGCTACACGATTTGTTTGAATGCACATTTGCAATGAGTAGACTCAGCACAAGCATTATGCAGGTAAGCTCTTTTTTTCTTTTTCTTTTCTTTTTTTTTCTTTTTTTCTTTTTGGAAGTAAAGTCAAACTGGGAATATAATACATAATTACACTTCTCCCTTCAAATTATTTTCAGTAGCACTCAGATCTTTAATAATGATATTTAAAAACTATAGAACCATAAAATGCTTTCTACTTACTGAGCTGCGTCAAGCTATGTTTATTGTATTTTTATATTTCCCAGGAGATGTGTAGTGGATTATTATCTCCTATCTGTATCAGCATCTGAATTGTCCACTGCTGATTCCAATTTCTGCATTCCAATGCTATGACTACATAAGCTAAGCAGTTTCAGAATAAAGTTAACTATTAAAATGCAGCTGATGTTATGTCATAAAAAAAAGTTATAAAGATAATATTGCAGAATTCAATCTTGGTTCTTTATTTCCACACAATATATTCCATATTTCTAAAATCCTTATTTTTGCCCTGACCTAACTTGCTGTAGACCTAACAGTCTACATCTGAGGCATAAAACATATCAATGCATCTATAAAATCAGCAAGATACTCTTTAGCTTTTTTTCTCCCTAAGTAAAAAAGTCACATGAATCTAAATAAATATCCTCCAAGTAGTAGAGCCTGAATTGGAAGGTTTGATAACACTACATTAGGACAACATATTGCTATTAAGAGAATTAGCCCAGTGCTTCAAAGTTCTTACCACTCTGCTTTGTATCCAAAATTCATCTTTCTCCTAAGGCTTCATATATTCTAAAGTAACAATATTTAGTCTTTGTTTCCACCAGAATCAAAAGTCTCTTACACACAAGCTGGTGTTTCACATGCTTATATAGATGTGTGCATTCCTCCTAAGACAGATTTAATAAGCAGATTTGCTCTAATTGTAAGATGAAACCACTATAAGACTGCACACAATCATATAAGTCAAGTCCGCTCATGCAGAGTAATAAGGCCTCAAAGCATTACATTTCTGGAAAGAACAAAGGCATTACTGATTAAAAAGGCTAATAAAAGAAGCAGTTTAAACTGTCAACCACAAAAGCTTTGCATTATACATGGTGACAGTACAAACAAGGCAATAAAATATACAAAGGGCAAAAGGTAATTGGAAGTCATTATACTTCTTTCTGTCTTCTTATGTTGGCACTACTGTGCGACAGGAAGTGGGAGCTGTAGCACTAGTGGATGCTAACCATCACATCAATGGCTCTTGATGGAAAACATCTACAAGCCTCTGCTAGCCTTTAACATATTTCAGATGGAAATCCCTCCCAAAAAGCACACAGTGCTTTCTTTAAGGTATCCATCCCAGATAATTGAAGTGAGAAGTGTGCCTGCATCACAGCCCACCTTTTTTTAACAAGTGCCAGGGTTTAATAGTAAAGTAAGAATAACATGTATTCAACAAAATGTAAGGTCAAACATTTGGCTAAGGACTAGAAACAGGGGGGAAGATTTAGGTTGGATTTTAGGGGGAAGTTCTTTTCTTAGAGAGTGGTAAGGTGCTGGCAGAGGCTGCCCAGAGAAGTTTTGGATGTCCCATCCCTGGAGGTGTTCAAAGCCAGGTTGGACGGGACCCTAGGCTGCCTGGTCTAGTATTAAATAGGGAGGTTGGTGGCCCTGCCTGTAAGGGGGGGGGGGGAGAGGTTGGACCTTCATGATCCTTGAGGTCCCTTCCAACCCAAGCCATTCTATGATTCTATGAAATTCATAAAAGCACTCTTCACCTCAGTTTAACAGTACTGTTTGCATAATTGAGGTTGTAAGAAGCCACTAGAGAAGGAAATACTCAGCTACGTGGTCTGTACTCTTTCCTTAAGATGTCTTCAGCTTTATAGCTCTTTTCTTTGCCCTGAGATACAGTGATCACAGAATAAAGTATAAATGTAGATGTCCCTATGATTCTTTTCCAAAATCAATTCTTTTACAGATTAATATTTAATATATGTTCCTCCTAATGTACTTGCTCTGCAGGATAAGTATAACAAAAAGGCTGCTGCAAATGCTGTTAGTGACACACATTTCTCCATAGTTTAAGCAAAATTCTACCGTGCCTGCCTATATTCTTTCCTTTTGTTACCAACACATCCTTGGTAATATGAATCATGATTACGGTTACATATATATTTTATGAAGCTTAGCATCTTCAGTACATTTTTCAGTTTTCTGTAAAAGCTACAGCTCAACAATATAGATACAGTTCGTGACAAAGAATTTGTCCAGCCCCCTTCTAAACAGACACTGTAAGTTTTAGGGTCTGTTCTCAGACACAAAGAGAATCATATATTCTGAGCTATCAACTACTCATACACATATGCTATTTTTCCCTAATTGTTGTCTGATGTGAAGAATTTTTCAGAGTCTTCCTGAATTGGCTGTCATGAAATTATTTTCCTCTAGGTCGTGTAAAACAAATAGAAGGTATGATGTATTGCAGCATTCGGGGGAATAAATTCAATTTCATTCATTTCACTCCCTATTTCTGTTTGTCATCTCATCCCAGCCAACCATAATAGTAAAATTTTATTTCATGGGGAATTAAACATGAGCTATTTTGCACATCTAAACTGAAGAATTTGCATTACCTGAAGTCTGGAGTTGCTGGGTCTCTTTAGTAGGTCAAAAAATTGTATGGAACTATTACTATATGTGCCCAACAGATTAAAATTCTTGTTTCACTTACTACTAAAGCTGCATTAGTAAAAATAGTTCCTTTAAAATGGTCCAAAAATCTGTGATGCAAATTTGGTTAGGAGGGACCTGTTAAGGTGTGACCTCAATTAGGATTTTGGAGAAATTTTAAACATAGAACATCTCTTTTTGTTTTAAGTTAACAGATCTTTGCAAATATCTTCTCAGCATTCAGTGTTCTGTTAATTTATATCTAGAAATACATTGCAAGAGAGTAGGTAGTGGTATAGTATGTCACAACAAAAATGAATCACTAATTGAGAATGCCAGTGGAGACAAGTGAAGCAGATAAACAAGAACTAATTGCAATTTGTGTATTTATAAACTTATGCATCCTAAGAAATCATCTCATATATTTTATCATGAAAGTTGACTTCCAGTACTACTGAGTAAGATGGATCCAATATGACTGTAAATCAACTCCTGTTATTTTGACCAATTTTGAGAAGTACTGCCCACAAAAATGTCAACTTCTAAACTCTTTGTTGTAAAAATGATTTCACTGTACATAGATGTCACACTGTCTGCACATCTTTGATCTGACAGGTTTACAAAGATCAGTGGTACTAAAGGCAAGGCAGAGGGTGAGGGAAAGTAAAAATTCAGCAGAAGAGTTGAGTAACTCGAGTGGTTTGTAGGTTCATATATTTCATCATCAACTAATTTCGTATCTATTTCATCTTCATTGGGGAATATTGAACTATTTAATTCACTGGGTAAAAATAAAAATACTACGAGTAGTTACACTCTGAGCCTGGCTACTTCTCTGTCTTTTGGTGGTGAGCTCTCACTGCAACACTTTCTTACCACTGCTGAAGTCTCTCATGAGATTTCTCTCCTTTTTTTATGATGCAGCCTCACAATATAAAACGTAGATTCTTTCTCACCTATACCATCAGGTCAAACATATTGCAGACTTGTCAGTGCTTGAAATCTGGGTAAGAAAGGGAAGGAAAGGCCAGAGACCAATAATATAAATCTTTAACTCTGATTTCTTTTGGAAAATGGAACAAAAGTATTTGTTCAGAAATAAAGATGGTCAAAACCAAACCAATTTATTAAATAATGCTTAATATCAGGAAAATTGTTAAAAAGAAACTATGAAAGATCCTCAACTTTGCTGATCCCACTCTGTGCACAAGCAGAGTGTCTGGTGTGTTATTTTTTTTTTGCTCTAGGATATTTTAATATTTTGAAAGAGAAGAAAACAAAATGAATTAGAGATTTCATTTCTTCTTGTTCTACACAGAGTTCAATCAATATTTAAAATAATTTAAAAAGAAACACAAAGGCACATGACCTGGAGATATATATACTTGCAGAAGAATTTACATCCCTACTAGGTGAGTTTTCTTGTGCTTTCTTGTGCAGCATTTTTTCTCCTGTATTTTTTGGCTTCATTTTAACTTTTCTTTGTAAGGGTTATCTACAGGAAATAATCCTTTGGATATTCTCTCATTTGTATGCTTTGGCAACTGCAGGCAGAAGCTGAAGTAAAAAAATACAGGACAATCTCCAGAGAATGTTGTTAATAACCTAACACATATTTCACTGAAAAATCAAATAGATCCACCCAGTGTTCACTGTAATGGTGAACAGACCAGCAGGTTGAGTCAGGTTTCAAAGATCTTGTTTTTTGACAAAGTTTTTGTACAGACGTATTCTGGGTTATGGAGAAAAAAAGTATTTTTATTTACTTTAAATGAGCTTATAGTAACAAAACATAAAATCTCTGCTAATCTAATAATCAAACTAATTGCACAGCACTAAATTGACCATCCAAAATTTTCCACATGCCTAGCAGTAAATCAGCATAGTCAGAATTTAAACATATGACATCACAGGGTTCAAGTCCAGATCTGTGAGTGTTACTGTAGGATCTAATTGGTCCGCTACATGTAATTTAATAGGATAGGAAATATTAATAACAGACAGTCATGACCTGCTTAATGTTAAAATTTAAATACTAGTTGCAAGTACTATTCCAACACAGAAAGAGAGTGGAGTATTCTTTCTATAGAAAAAAGTAATTTAAATATAAATTTCAATGTGAAAAATATTCAGAATTTGTACGAGAGAAAGTATTTAACAATGAATACACCGTGTTCATTCACAGAGGAAAACATCCAGAGTTTTTCCCCTATGCTTCTTTTCCACATTCAGAAGGTTTTGCTCTTGCATACATAGCAAAGAATCATTTCTGTGCCTCAGGAAACATGAGAAGGAGTCCGTAGGTTACATCTTTGAACTTGGTATTTAAGTTTCAAAATTCTCACAACACAAACCTTGAACTGAAGCATATATTTAAGAGGATTTTTTTTTCCTACAGAAGGCTGAGGTCTGACAGAAAAAAAGCATTTTACTTTTTAAGAGGTTTAAAGAGAAAACATGAAAGAGATTTACTGAGATATTCTGGAACTGCATGGAATAATAAAATGAGAGCCTGAACAATGAACATGCCTGAGGAGTCCGGATTATGGTATCAGCCCTTGTAGCCATATTCAGAAGGTCTAAATTCTTCTCTAGTCTCTCTAGGAGACTGTTTCTACAGTGTGTATTACTGGCTGACTGCAGGTCTTCACAGATTCCTAGCTGAGAGCAGATGCCACACCAAATGAACTGAACAATCTGAAGATGTCGTAGGGTAACATGCAAGTTCATGTGCTGTGAAGAATTATTGAAACAAATAAAAATTACACTGGTCTAGGCTTCAATCAGTTTCTAGTTTTTTGTTCTTCAGGGATGTCAAGGCAAGGCTGACAACATGATGCAGGGTTTGCTTCCAGATCTCACAGATGACCTGAAACAACAGTCCAGGCTGCTTGTGACCTTAGATTTGGCTTTGTTGAGCTTCATTTGGTTCCTGTGGGCCCACTTTTCAAGCCTGTCCAGGTCCATTTGGATGTCACAGTTTCCTTCTTTTGTGTAAACTGCACCACTCAGCTGGGTATCATCAGCAAATTTGTCTGTCACTGGTGAGCACTGGTCTCAAGACATACCTCTGGGTATACCACTCATGACTGGCCTCCATCTGGACATAGAGCCATTGACAACAACCCTCTTGCTGTGACCATCCAATCAATTCTTGATCCACCAAACAGTTCAGTCGTCAAACCATTATCTCTCCAGCTTAGAGATAAGGATGTGATGTGAGACCATGTCAGACATCTTGCAGAAGTCCAGGTAGATGTCATCAGCTGCTTTTCCATGGTCCATCAATATCTTCACCCCATCATAGAAGGCTACCAGATTGGTGAGACATGATCTGCCCTTTGTAAGGTGTGCTGGCTGTCTTGGATCGCTTCCTCATCTTTCACATGCCTTAAGATCTCTTTCAGTAGGATCTGCTCCATGATCTTCAGAGGCACAAACACGAAGCTCACTGGCCTGTAGTTCCCAGGTCTTCCTTTCTCCCTGTCTTAAAAATGGGAGTGATTTTCCCTTTTTCACTGTAGAGTCTCAGGCTTAAGAAAAATAACTTGGTACTGTAGTACAGCCTATAGTGTTGGAAATGAAGGTAAACTATCTGAACTAGTGCAGCTGAAGAAAATAGTGCACTAGAAAGGTTATACATGGTTTACTGTCACAAATGACAAGCTCAGTTATTTTACATGAAAGATAAAGTACTACTTTAGCCAGAGTAGAAGAAGGCTAATAAATATCCCAAGTTACTTCAGAAAGGAGCAGCTAATTATTTTCCTTTTTGTCTTTTCCCTTTCCCATGCAAACTTTGTACACAAGATGAACCTGTGAAATAGCAAATCTCTCATGAAGTAAAATTGAATCAGAAACAAATAAGAAATCCTTTCTCAATCTCATTTTGCCGACCAATAAATGAGGTGATACCAAGAGTTCATTTTTGTGTTGCAGCGTGAACTACAACAGTATCATCAATCCTATTTGAACAAACAAGCACTGCTCTGGGGAGATGGATGGGAGCAGAATATAACTGGACTTCAGGAAGCTCCATCTTGGCTGGTCTCACTTTCATTTCTGCAGACTCCCTGTAGTGTGCAAGGACGTCATGTCCAGGAGTGCAGGAAACCAATGACAGCACTCAACCCAGCAGAGATGAGCCTCAGTAAAAATTTGCTTATAGTCTACTAGAAAGTTTCTGTCTGAACATTATTTCATTCTCTGTGCTTCTTTGAAGCATGGACAACTGCTTTTGCCAAACTGCTGAACTATATAACAAATCTGCAATATCCACAAACAGGGGTTGAAATGAGATACTCCAGCTTATTTTCATTTGACGGGGCTTAAGCACTGAGCAGAGTGTTTAGAAATCAAAGGCTAATACCAACTCTCTTTATGACCTCTTTCCCTGCCATATGTGGGTCTGTTGTACTGAAATTGCCTTTTCAGGATGAAAATAGGAATGTGAATGGAACAGACTTCAAAACAGGTGAAAATTGTGTTTTTAAGTTTTCTGTTGCAATCTGAGCTTACTGTCCCATGTTTCTAGCACTGACAATAGAAATGAACTGTAAAAAATTATTTTCTCCATCTCGTAACAGGAATACATATTAACTGGTATTAAAGTAAGATGTCTACATCACTTTAACATAATTATTTTTTAAATCTACATTTCTTTATAAGGCTATGGAAGACTTCTTATCCTTGCAAAGAACTAACTGATTTCAGACACAGAATTCTATGCAGGCTGTTCCTTTTCTATGTTCTTCTTAATGTTTATTTTTTGTTTCGTTTTTGTGTAACAAAAGATCATTGTATTAAAAAGCAAACAGCATCATTCCAGTACAAAACAAACCTATTAACCAGTTTCTACCTGGTACTGATTTGCATTAGGATAGAATGATAAATCACTTTGCTTTTGAATAAACAAAAAATGCTACTGTTTTAGTAGACCATAATTTTACCCGTAGGCTTACAAATTTTCCACCCTAAACAATTAAACAAAGGAATGTGATCCTGAGCCCAGCAGCTGGTGTTGACAGGAGCAGTCACAAGACAGCTCCCAAATATGTTAGCAAGTGTTCCTTACAAGTTACATGAGGAAAGGAAAAGAGAGACCTCACCCATATGCACACATTGCATTTTTATTTTGTTTTGCTTTTTTAGCTGTCACAATTTCACAGGTCATCTTCAATTCCTATAAAAGACAAGATGAGTAACACTGTTTTGGTAGTTTGCCCAAGCATAAATCAGGAAATCTTGGAAAGTAAGTTATATTGCATTTAAAAAGCAAATGAATCAACAACATTGTAGGAGGTGGGGGAAAACAAAAAAAGATTGTTTGGCTCTGGAATATCACTGTGTACAGATCAGACATATCAGCCTTCTGCTTTGTTAATTAGCTCAAGATGATAGTGATTTTAATGGAACTGTCTCTTTCAGTATGAAGATGGGATAATTCTTGCAAAGTTGTCTCACTTGAAGGAAGGGCTACAGTAATATTTTACTTTGTTCTCTGCCTTGTGTTTCACATTAGAAAAAAGTCTCATTGCTGGGATTACTGCTGAGCAGGAAAGAGGAAACATCCAGAAGTGGGATTTGGAACACTAGAATCTACCTTCTGATTTTCTTTTATGAAGCAGTCTTAAAAATAGCTGTAGATTGTGGTATCACATTACCGTATCTGTGCAGCCAGATTTGGAATGAAGTTCAGTCTGTACATGCAGCTGAGAAGACTGAGAGAAGGGAATTGATTTCACTGTACAGATTCTGCTGATCATACCGATAGTTTGTTCCAGCTATTTTGCATTTGATTCTCTAGAAGAGTGAAGATTTTCTACCTATTTAATATTTCTCACAATCTGTAGTATGTAAACAATTGTTCTCAGCATACTTCCTTTTGCTACCTAAAAAGCATCCTACTACTTCAACTTCATTTCTTTTGTACCTCTGCTATAGATTTATATCCATCTAAACCAACATTTTATTTCAGGGGACAGTAGAGCTGGTCCTAGTAAGTGTGCCTGACAGCATGTTGAAAGCTTCATGCAGCTAGAAATAATTTGACAGTAATCTCACATGCATAAAACGTACAAATATACATGTATATAGAATCATAGAATTACGAAGGTTGAAAAAGACCTTCTAGATCATCTAGTCCAACCATCTGCCTATCATCAGTAGTTGCTGTAAGGGTACATGCAGTGGTATTGCCCAGCCTCAGCAGCAGCTAGAGAAGTGCAGTAAAAACACCATGGAAATTCTTAATGATTGCTTGATAAAGGGACAGAGTGCAGGGGTTTTGTTACCATTCTGTATGAACTCATGCATTTTTTAAGAGGATCGGCATCACACATAATGGATGCCTCAAGGAAGGTGCAATACTTGAGTTCTCGTGATTTTGGGTCTCTATTTTAGCCTCCTTCTCAAGTATCACTGAGGCCCTTTGTATAGAATTGTAAAATCATAGTATCATAGAGTCATTAGAGTTGGAAGGGACCTTTAAATATCATCTAGTCCAGCTCCCCTGCAATGAACAGGGCTACCACAGCTAGATCAGGTTGGCCAGGGCCTGACAGCCTCTTTGAAAGTCTCAAGGGACGGGGCATCAACCACATCTCCAGACAACCCATTCCAGTGTTTCATCACCCTCACTGTAAAAGACTTTTTCCTTATATCCAACCTAAATCTACTTTCTTTAAACTAGAACCTTGTTCTATCAACGCAGACCCTGTTAAAGAGTCTGTAGCTCCCCTTTAGATATTGAAAGGCTATCAGGTCACCTTGGAGCCTTCTCTTCTCCAGGCTGAAGAGCCCCAGCTCTCTCAGCCTGTTCTCTTAGGAGAGGTGTTCCATTCCATTGATTATTTTTGTGGTCCTTCTCTGGATGCACTCCAACAGGTCCATGTCTCTCCTGTACTGAGGACTCCCCATCTGAACGCAGTACTCCAGGTAAGGCCTCACCAGTGCAGAGCAGAGGAACAGGATCACCTCCCTCACCCTGCTGGCCACGCTTCTTTGGATACAGCCCAGCATATGGTTGGCTTTGTGGGCTGTGAGGGCACATTGCTGGCTTCTGTCCAACTTCCCATCTGCCAGAACCCCTAGGTCATTTTTGGCAGGACTGCACTCAATATTTTATCTCCCAATTTTTATCAGTAATGGGGGGTGCAAGATATGGAACCTCATGAGATTCACCTGGGCCCATTGCTGAAGCCTGTCTAGGTCCCTCTGAACGGTATCCTGTCCCTCTGCCACAGTGATCTCATGCCTGTTTTATCAGTTTTGTTAATGAGTCTACTTATCATGTATATGAGTGGCAAGATGCAATTATAAATAATGTATGTTAATGGGATCTTAATTTTGTCAAAATAATCTTCACAAAATTTTGACATCAACTCTCTCTTTAAAAAATATGTAAGGTGTCAGAATTATTCGGTTAGGTCAAATAATTGAGTAATCCAGATACTGAATATCTTTAAATATCTTCAAAATCATCTTTTTATTAATTTTAACTAAGACCAACACATAAACGTGCAAATGTTGAGAAAATTAATTTCTTATGTAGAAAATAGATGACAACAAAACTGTGAATAATCTGCTGGATTTCTCCATATATTTAAATGAAATTATGTTTAAATGAAAATCGCAATGAGTTTTCAATGAAAAATGAATGATTTTATAAGTAAGCGCAGTCTAACTCCAAACATATTGAAGCATGAACTTACTATATCTGGTGGTAAGTGGTGCTATTCCATAACAGTTCACATCTTTTTCTTCTTTTTTCCTCTTAATTTCCATACTTTCAACTTTCACATCTTACGCTGTGAACTTTGCCTAGCAGAGCAGCTCTCTGCTTATAAATAATTAGCAATGACAAGGAGCAAAATGATCCTATTCTATGTGCTGTTCATCTACTTTATCCATGGGAGTTAGTTCAGCATGGAGAAGTGAAAAAATATACGTAGTTATATTGTTATATCAATATTATATATACCTACATTTCTTGAGGAGGAGGAAATGCACCATCCAGTTGACTAACATCCAGATACTGAACAACCACAGCAGGTACACGAGGGATGAGGCAAGACACCAGTGAGAGCCGATAAGCATGCAGGAAGAAAAATAAATTGTCAGTACAAGACCAAAAACAAACTGTAAATTGGTGATTAAGACATAATTGTGCTCCGTGCTGTTCTCCCACTACCTAGAAACTACTGTACTGAGCAAAAGTGCTCATGGTACCAAGTTGACTGATTCAAGACAGTCTTACTGGTAGGACTTCATTCTAACAGAAAGTGTGAGCAAAGACTTAGTAACTGAAATTGCTGCAGGGTTCCCAGGACAGCCCAAATGGTAGTTCTTTATGAGAGATATCCACTGGGGGAAAAAAAAAAAAAAAAAAAAAAAGAGAAAAAGATTGAGAGAGGGAGAGAGACAACCTTTTCCTCCAATGCAATTGAAAACATGTCCCATAGTTTTGGCTAAATATTGGGGCTGACTTTGTAACAGAAACCAGCTTGGATGTACACTAAGAATTCTAGGAAAACAGCTGTGTATATTACCATAAATCTAAAAAATTTGTAAATTTGACCCTCAAACATTGTGCTCAGTTTGGTGGCTCCCACAAATTTTTTATCTACATATTTAAGTGTAGACAAATTCAGTTCCAAGATTATGACTCAGCAGCTTTCCAAGTATTGCTATTGAGATAAATTATTTCATCTTGTAGTAAAGGGCAGGTAAAAATCGTTTTATTTTTTCTGCAATTTACATATATCTTTACTGTTAAAATAAGAGTATAGCAAAATTAACTACATCCACATTATTAGCTGACTATGATTGCTAATTTGCTGGGCTCAAATCAATACAGGGGTCAGGAAGCAAATGTTAGTTCTGATTTATATGCTTGTCTGAACCTCCTACAAATTGTTATAGAGTGCTAAAACACTCCAGGAGATAATAAGGCTATACATTTCTCTGAAGGCAGTCTAGAGCTGACCCACTTACTTCTAGAATTAGAAAATTCATTCTCTTTTGTTGTAAGATTTTCTTACATCTGTATCATCTGTATCAACATCTGGAGACACAACAACCAGTGCTTCTTTTCTGTCTTCATCTCAGGCTGCCTCTGCTTTTTAGACTAAATTTCAGCACACAATAGAGGCATCTTCTCCTGGATTCAGAGAGAGTGAGAACCAGGAGTATTTTATAAGTATTTATATTATAGTATTTATAAGAAAATCTGAATCACACGCCATCTTGATTCTCATGGATTACACTTTCAGTTCTTTTACTGCAGTGCTAAGGTTGGAGTTTAAAAACTGTTAGCAGCTACCACCCAAGCAAGAATCATTAACAGGCAAAACCTGTTACAGTGGGTAATAAATCAATTTAAGAAAGAAGCAAGCAAACAAAAATCCACAAAACATTACACACACACACACACACAAAAGCAACTCCCCTGAAAACACCTGCAATAATGGGCTATCCTAAAATGAATGAGAGCCCTGACTAATTAGTAAATTCATTGTGCAACATTCAGGAAAAGAGGAACGTGTTAATCTCCCAGAAGGAGGATATATCTGAAGCCCTATTCCTTGACCCTTTAAGAAGCACATTAGGGAGAGAAACAGAGTTGCTGTATCTTGCAATTTAATTAGGCAAATGTTTAAGAAAAACTAATTATTTAGTAGATCCTTCATCTGTAGTTCTTTCTCATACAAATGAATAACTGCAAGATGGGTTCCTAATTACATCTTATCAACCATTCAATCTATTCCGAGTCTAAAAGAGAGGAGTGTATATGCAGTTACTTGAAAGCTGCTATCCACTATTCACTGTACTTTTTTTTTTCTCTAAGTTTTCTAGAGTAGAAGTGCTAAATAAAGTGAACTGGAATGGCAGACCTGTGTAGAATAGTTCATTTGCCTATTTTACATTTTCTGTTCTTCTCTAGCCACTTTCCATAACACTGAATCCACCTTTGACATTGGTTCTTGTTATTTTGCTTAAATAGTCAAGGATGGATACTGCTTCACTGAGCAAAAAAGCATTAATAAGTCTATCTCCGTACTGTCGGTCACTGGAAAACTGGCAGAGTAATTGAATCTGGGAGTGACAGCAAAATGATAAATTTTTACAGAGAAAAAAAAGTCAATACTAGAAACAGCAAGCAATCTTTTTGCAGGCTCTAGTTTTACACACAGAGAAATATGCAAGACAGTTTTTTTCCAGCGAAAGTCTTCCAGAAATGAATCATAATATCTGTAATGTGAATACATACTGTAATTTAACTGGTCTTTAGAACAATGAATCTCTAGTGTGAAATTTTCCTTGTTAATGATCAGCATAAGCTATGGTTCTTAATGCAATTATGAATCTAAGGCTTACAGTCTATAGGCAACAGAGTAACAAGATGATATCATTAAACTTCTCATTTGGTTCACTGATACCTATAGGGAATAAGCAGCCATTACTATAAGCAGCTCACATTTTCTATCAGCAAAAGAGAACCTAGCATAGATTAAATTACATATTATAGGTTCTTCATTCCCTAAGCTATGCAAATAAATTGTTCCAGCATTGGCACTTTCTTTTTTTTTTTTATTTTGAAAAACATTAAAGTAAAAAAGGTAGTGCAGATAGAGAAAGAAGCTTTCAAGATGCCAAGAGCAACCAAGTCCTCCAGACTCTTCGGAGAAGTTTTTCTTCTAGAAGGAAGACCCAGCACACAAGGGCTACCATCCAATTACCATCCAACACTGGATATCTTCATAAACAGGACCCAAGACCTACACTAGGCCACTTACTCTAAGACCTGGGAGCCAGAGCCAATGCATAAAATTTCTCAGCAGAACTAGTGTAGCTACCTCCCACAGCCTCCAAAAGTCTCTGTAGATACTGTGGCGTGCCTCCCTTCACCTCACTTGTGTCAGCAACCTGATGGGAAAGTCCTAATATCTTTCACCTCAGTAGGAAAGCTGTACTTTATCTGGATGGTATTGAGTTGATAATGCGCTGTGAAAGCCTAGAGCTCCCAGCCACTGCATCAACAGCATAAGCTATTGATTCTCAGCTAATGTCTCTTTCAGTATCACATGGTCTGTCAGCAAAGTAAATGGGCCTTTCCTAAAAGATTTCAGCAATTCACTTACCAGGCAAACAGACATTCTTAGTTGCCCTGTGGTATTTTTCATTCTGGCTAAAAAAAAAAAGAAAAAAAGGTAACATGTTCCATGTCTGACAAGGGAGACTCTGCAAGTCCCAGAGCAGAAGTTTCTACATATTAGTTGTAATCACAGTGGCTGGTCTTTTTAGTGCCACCAGTTTAGCAAATAATGGACAGTGTGCTGGCACTCCCAGCTGATTTTCGGAACCACAGGGATTATCTTAGGTGAATAAACACTGTTCTGTTACATGTTAATCAGACGTTACGTATCCTTTTAAAAACAGATAGGTATAAAAAAAAAAAAAGAACTTGTTCTCACTGGGCTTAGAATAAGATAATCTTTTTTAGTGGTGAAACTATAGCTCAGGGCCTACAAAGAGGACTTCTTCATCCTTTCTTCATCCCTTCTTAGAGGCACTCCAGAATATATAGCTTTTCTTTCTGTAACAAGCATTGAATCAAACAAGTACTACAGTTTATCCTGAGAGTAGAAAAAGTAATATAATGAGCTTAGAATACAATAGATATAAAAAGATAAGAATATTCTATTTTTAGGCAAAGTATAATAGGAAATAGAAAATTCAGTGTGACAAGGTTCTTGTCAGAAGTAAACTAAAAGAAAGAAACAACCAAAAACAGTAACAAAACCCAAAACCTGGAACACACATTCTTCAACTGAACAATTAAGAAACCTGTTACTACTGTCCAGATAGTAAAAAGGAAAAAGCAAGATGGTTTTCACTGAACTTATTAATCCACAGATACTTCTAAATATAGGTATTTCACTGGAAACAGTCAACAGCATCCACCATCCATTACCACACCACATAATACTGTGTTTTACTCACACACCTGTAGCGAATGAACAAAACCTTAGGAAAAACTAACAATTTACTATCTGCTTAATTCCCTTTTTGCCTATTACCTAGACAAAATTTTAGCTTAAATTCTACTATAATAAAATTATAAAATCTGAAGAAAAAATAATTTCAATAAACCTGATCACAGAATGAACTTGAACACTGAGAACCGAAACAGAATAATTTTTCTGATTGAACGTTACATAATGCTGGTAGAAAATACCTTTTTCATCTTTTATTTCATTGCTTCTGTCTGAATACAAAATTTCAATTCTAAACCATCTATAAAAAGCTAAGTATTCTTACCATGTCAAAAATTATAGGGAAAAACCTGTATTTTATTTTATGTTACTAACATTTCTATTATTGTTATTTTTTTCATTCTCAAAACTTGCTTTACTCAGGAGGACAGCTGGCCTGTTTAGTATCTGATATCTTACATCTAAAGAAGATTCTCTACTATATCCCCTATAATAAAGTTCCTGTGAAGGTAGGGTAATTTCCCTTAAAAGGAAAAAAAAAAAAAAAAGGATTTTAAGGATGTTTTATGAGGATCAGGTTCAGAAACTGAGAATAGTGGGAGTCTTGGATAAACAGCTCTATAACACAAAACTGCTAAAACAAAAATGTTATTAAAGAAGAGCTAGTAACTGCATGGAAATGTTCTCATCTATTGACATACTTCTCCCAGAATAAAATTTTCATCCATGAATAAATCCAGTCTTAATTAATCTTAAGGATTGAGACTTAAAATCTGTTTTTTTCTTCATTGGAATATTAGCTGTATTGTATAGCTGTATTACAATATTGTATTATTGTATTGTATTAGCTGTATATTAGAATATTTACTGTAAAGACAGTTGTCTTTACATTTCACATCTGCTTTAACTGAATTCTTGATGTCTGCTGGACAAAATCTGTCACTGCTCACAACAGAGTAGCCTGCACTACTTTGCCTTTCAGGTGAAAAATCCACGTTGTAAGGTTTTATCCAATCAACACAGAGGACAAAATTTGAGGAGAAGTGTTATACTGTTCTTCCTACAGTGCATGTTTTCTAGGCATTTTCCCTAAACCTAAGATTTCCAAATCAGAAATGCTGGGTGAGTAAAATCAGAAAGGTCTTTAAAAGACATTTAACCAACTAAGTATAAGATATTTCTGATGGATAATTGTTTAATCATTTCTTTAAAATCTCCTGTGATGTGGACTCCATTTCCTTTTCAGGAGGCAGTTAATTCCATTTATTCTCACCCTTACACTCAGCACATTTTCATCTACCACCTAATCTGCATCCTCTTTGCCACAAATTAAGTTACTTGGCATTTTATCCTTTGGAAGGAACGCATTGCCTTTTAACTTGTAACGCTCACTGTATTTATAATTGACAACTGTTATTACAGCTTTTCTCTGTTCATTGTCCTCTACATTAAACAGCTTCAGTTCTATTTTTCTTCATGCAGGCCTCTAGTACATTCCTTTCCTTTGCTCTGGATTTGTGAAAAGGTCATGTGTAACCTGAACATAGTAATTCAGCTGTGGCCTTATTAAAAGGGAAATACTCCAAGTTTTACACACTCTGTAGACAGCATAATCTATATACATTTTTTTGGGAAGCAATGTGTCACTGTTGATTAGTACTCAGTCTGTGACTTATGTTATTCCCTGTAACTCATGCACTTTGTGCATGTTCTTAATTAATTCTTCTACTGTTTTCAGGAAGATTTTTAGGCTTAATCCTGAAGATTAATTAAGAAAGAGTTTATTCATGGATGAAAATTTAGGGGGAAAAGAATGCTGATAGATGAGAACATATCCATGCAGTTACCAGCCTCTCTTCACTAACATTTTTGTTTTAGCAGTTTTGTGTTGAAGAGTTGGTAATTCAAATTCTCAGGATGGATCTAATGTATTGAAAAATGCCAGATAAGTGATTATGTAAACTGACTATCTTGTGTCTGAGGAAATAAGTGTTTGCAAAGGGATCTGCTATAAACCTCACGTAGTCATGCTTCAGTAATAGAATATTTAATTAAGGAGAATATTGTAATCTCTTACCGACTTCTACCTACAGTCAACTTTCCAAAACAAAAGGTAACAATGCTGCTGTGAAGGAGCAGCCACAACATTTATTACAATACTGCATTTAGCCACAGAGAAAATGCTGTAACCATCAACACTGTAAACACAAGAGTTATGTTTTCATATTTAAAATATTCATCTGGCCCTCTGTATATGTTTATTTCAGACAAAATAGATTTTAGCAGTAATACCATGAGGACAAAGCTGTCATTAATGGCTACAGATTCAGATCTTGTTGTAGTGAGGGACAAAGATGAGATGGGAAAAATACCAGAAACAAAGACATGGTAGTAAATATTTTAGTACTGCAGGCTAGAAGATTTTGCTCATTGAAATACTTTAAGAAGTCTCCTTTACCATAAGCTTTTTAGATCTCATCTCCTCTTTAAAATCTCCCTAGCAAATCTCCCTCACAACACCACTCCTACAAGTTCCATGTCTCCTCAGCAGCTTTTTTTCTCTTTGGGGATAATGGGGCACCTCCTGTTCTCCTCTCAACAGACAGTTTGGCCAGAGAACAAGATGTGACTCCTTGTGCCATGGGCAAAAGCACCTCCTGGCTTACCCCTGACATTTGTACACTTCTGATTGAAATGCGCTGGAGTTTACTAACTGTGTTCTGTGGTGCTCTGTAGAACCTCTTGTGTATGTAAAGGACCCCTGAGAGAATAAACAGAGCAAGTGCACAATAATAATTTCTGGATTTACGCAACTGAAGTGTAAACCTTTCATGTTTACGGTACTGAATGACTGATGCTTCCAAGACCTGCTTTATATCCTCCTTAAAAAATCTTTCCATTATCTAATCCTTTGGTTTATTTTACTTCAGCAGCTAGGTTTATTTTACTTCTAGCACATATAATCTGTTGCCTTTCACTGGTATTTGATAAAATAAATGTAGATCTATTAAAATATGGTTCATTTAAAATAAATTGTGTGCTTCCATAAAGAATGATTTAGCACTATGCTTGTACATAAAATGAGATGGGGTGACTAAAAGCTAAAAGTATTGCATTCAGCTTGTGATGTGTTAAATAAAAATATTCTAATAGCTATGCTGAGTTCCTGCGGATAGGGTTTCATGCTATAGCAAGGCTCTGAAAATTTACAAAATTATATTGGTATTAAAATGCATTTGAATGCAAAGGGCACATGCAGTGTTAGAGAGTTTATACAATAAGGACAGTGTATATACCCTGGACTGGAGCCTCTGGAGTTTTGGCAATTGCTATGATAAATTTAATACTTTCAATAAACATTTATGTCAGTAGGAACTTAGTACACAAAATACGCAGCAGAATCAGACTGTCACATAATACTTGTCCTAGAGCTCAGAAATTATCCTAGGAATACTGATACATTATAAGGAGAGAAAAGGCTACATGAACATCCTAGGAAATAGCTCTTAAATGGCTTATAAGTCCCTCTGGTAAAAAATGGGAAGAAGCCCTCTAAAGCCAGAAAGGCTCTTGTAAAACTACTCAGAGTAAACAATTTTAAGATGAATTTTGTCAATAGGAAGAACTATAATAAACACTTAGAGTTAAAATAAGCCTTTTTATTGGTTTTGTTTGAACTGATTTGGGAGGAAGCAGGAGAATACTCAAGACAGAAAATAATTAATGTAAATAATGCATGTGAAGCTTTTACACTGATGCTTCCAATTGCAGAAATGTGATTAGCATTTCACTTCTCAACTGGCAGTTTTAGGTCACTGGCCTAGTCTAGCATGAATAAAATTAGCGAATGAAAAATGGCAATCATGAAGCAAAATTAAAGAAAGGCGATTTCGAAAGGGAACTTTTGCTACATCAAGTAAAGAAGATTAAATTTAATACCTCATTTAATGTCACCATTAATCTGTCATTGCACTGGGTCAATATGTGTAGAGGCAAATGGAGACAAAGAGGAGACTCTGGGTAATGGGGCTTACGTGCATTTCCTTCACTTCGGAAGTTTGACTTGGTAAAGATTAAACAGATAGAAAATGATTAGTCCTGGCCTTTGCAGTGCCCTTGAGATGCTTCCTAAATAACTGAGTAATCACAGATGATGACATTAGGCTCAGAGGCACAACTCTTGGAAAAGCAATGCTCCAGTTACAGGCAAACTCCTTCACCAATAGTTTTCAGTTTCTGGCATAGCTGAGTACATGGAGCTGCCCTCAAGGTGGTATATTAAGTTCCACTCCAAATCAAATAATGTTTCAGTATCAGTGATGCAATGTGCTCTTCACGCTTACTGCTCTCATAATCTACATTTTTAATCCATGGATAGATACACACATACATGCACACATACATGTGCATATATGCATGAATATGCATATACATAAAACATCTCAATTTATAAATAAATTAAAGCCCATCTGCACACTGAGGCTCAGGTATAGGTTTAAATTGTAATGAACTAAGTGTGAACATAAAAGCAGCTTCCAGAACTGGGTCACACTTCTTGATTCAGACTGCAGGTGTTGGTGAGTATTTTCCACTGTTATTTATAGAAAAGGAAACTAATCTACTCCTACATCTTTATAATAGTGTACTTTAAGGCCACTGGTTCTTGTAAGTGCAAGCATGAATCTAATTTTCCATTAATTTACACATAGAACCACTGTTTAAAGTTTTCATTTGATGCATGATCACAGGTATAAATGACTGCCATAAGACCACAAGCAAGTCTTGCAATTGCATACAGAAATAAAAAGATTTTTTTGTTTGTCATTGCAAGCAAAGGAGCATCAATTGTCAGGAAACAGTGACAGTTTGTGAGAGGTAAATATTAGCAACTTCTAAAGTCTTAAAAAAATAAATCTTTTTAGTGTTTGAATATTGCCTTGGAGATACTGAAAAAATTCTTGGGAGTCTGGAGAATCAGGCACAAGTTCTCCAATAAAACAAAGGTTACTGTTTCTAAATGTATTAATCATCCTCACAAGAAAGAGAAGAAATTTCTGTTTACCATTGAGGAACATTACATTGTTCCGCAAGCATGAAAAGCATTAGATAAACAGTTAGATCCAAGCAGTTTAGATAAGAATACAAAGGGCATTTTTTATCCTAAATTGGAGAAGTAACACTGATACAAAAACATGTATATCAACTCAAAAATCCAAAGGAATTTGTTTAGATCTTGGTCCCTCAGATAAACCATATTCCTGAATCAAATTAGAAAGATATGTTAATATGACATTGTTAGAGAGTTTGTCAAATTTAATTAGTATCACTCACTGATTACCTGAGAACTGTCAGAAAAATGTTTAGAGTTGAATTCTCCTACTTTTGTTTACTACAAAGCTATAAAATTTTACTGGAGAATCTGAAGAAAATAGATGAGTTATGAACATATGGTTTTGTTCTATTTCTCAAAACAGAATACCTTCCTGAGCATGAAAATAGGTAACAGGAAATTGCAATAGCAAAGTAGACAGAACATACTAGTGGCCAGTAGTGTCATATAAGATCAAGTTTGAATAGGGAAAAAAAAGTTATTTTTCAGTAGGAAACCAGAAATAAACGCAGTACGTAAGTTACATTTTAGTTCTATGATGTCACTAATGTGCACATAGAGAACAGGAGAGAGGAAAACTAGGTGTAGAAGTCTTAAAATATAGCAAGAATAAGCCTGGGTCTTTGGAGTTGTGGTACTTGGCACGTTTGTATGTGATTGCAAAATAACAAAATACAAATATAGATGATCACACAAAATGTTTATTCCGGGCTTATGTTTCTAGGGGATTATGCTCACCAAAAGTTTCTTTTGTGCCAAAAGCTTCAAAGCCCTCTTCTTGTCAAAAGGTAATTTTTATCGTTACTTCTTAAGAATAGGAAAATGGTTCAACTATTGGAGTAAAAAATTCATTTTCCATTGTTGTTTGGTTTGGTTTTTAGTGCTACTTGTTTTACCACAGGTAGCATTAAGTAAGCTAAGATGGAGGTAAAAAGTAGGGTCAGAGTGGCCTGTGCTGGTGGAGCAACAAAAGAGAGCAGAATTTTGCTCAGTCATAGCAGAGGAGAGTATGTAAGTATGTAGTGAGGTCAGGAAAATTGGACTGTCTCAGACACTGATGACATCTTGACTTCAGATGGTCAACTGCATTGGTGTGATGGAGAGTATACTGATAGTAATGGAGCACGCTGGTTCACTGGTAATAGAGTTGTACCAATCTACTACTTTTCAATATTCCCAGGCCAATTTTAGATGAAAGAAATAATGTGGAGCTCTTTTGAGACAGCAAAAGTTACTGTCTCATAGAAAAAGTATTACGATTGGATCTTTGTTACTTTTGAAAATGTATGTAGTTAGGAGACTTGAAATATAAAAGAAATCTTTAAAAAGTGAACTATTAACTATTCTAAACATTACCTTGTGATTGCATCATAAAAATAAACAGGAAATACAAACATTCGTATCTCTTAATTCAACATTTGTGCAGATGCATATCACTTATCAGCTATATTGTTGTTGTGAAGTACTGACATAATGAGATCTAAAGATTTAATGTGTTGAAATGTTTTTGCCATTTTCCTTGGGGACCAGCCCTCCACAGGACTCAATCTGCAATGCATTAGGCCCCTCCCAAGTCTTTCTTGGGCTGTAAACTACTGAGAGCTACACCTGTAATAAGATTTTGAGACGGCTGAAATAGACAAATTGGCTCAACTAACTCCTCCTGTACTTAACTGTACCACAGCAGCTGACTTCAGACTCCCGGAAGAAACCATGCAATCCTCTTTTTAGTTGCTGCATCCTTTTGGCTCCCAGTAGCTGCAGGTAAAGATGCCAGTACTGAAGGTTCCTGAATCAAAATGCTTTAAGTATAGACTTGCTGAAGTGCCTGTCAGCTGTCTGCATCTAGGGAGGCTGCAGACTATGAGCCAGCGTTATCCAAACAGCTGGGGTGTAGTTCCAGGGTCTGCATGCACGATCACAAATAGCAGAGAGAATATATCCAAGTTTGTTTCTGACACGTAGAAAAAAAGGTACTCTTGTATGAAAATGCCTGCGTGGATGTAACAATTCTTTAATTCAAAGCCAACATCCACCCTGAAGCTTAAACAAAGATGAAAATTAAAGGCATAATAACTCACAGGATACTCAACTAGAAGTCTGTAGGCAACAGGTGTTTAGCAAGCACCATCTGACACTCAGGTGATTCTTTATTTTGCAAATGAGCAGAAGAAAACGAATTATCCTAAGTAAATCTGTTAAGAAGCTCAAACAAAGCTCTGGGACAAAAGCGATACACTGATGAAACAAAGATCAAAGCAGCAAACAGCCAGAGGTGCTCAGCTGCCAGGAGCAGGAGGATCTCATCCATTACATGTGGGTGGTGAAATATGGGGAATTATTGATAGAGGTGGGGAAAACTGTCAGGCTTCTATGTTGAGAGTTAAGGTTCTAAATGTACTTAAGGTACTTGTCAGGCAAACAAAGGCTGTAAAGCCCTAATTTTGGAACTCTTTAAACCATATAAATCTCTAAATTTCATTTTTTATGCTTTTTCATTATTGTTTTAAAAAGCACCACAATTATTTTCAAGTTGTCACTCTTGCAAGTATGCAATTCTGTAATTTAAAGATTAAAACTGGAAAAAATCCACATTACATTTGATGTAGGAGTGAGAATCAGAAAGACTTTAGGAGTTTAAGGATCACTGAATCCCTTGAGACCTATGCTCCAAAATGTCTTTCTGTCTCTGTGTGTCAGTACATCAAATCCGCTACTAAACAGATTGTCAGAATATGCAAGACACTTGAAATATTTTTAATCATTCAGATATAAAAAGCCTTATCTCCATTCCCTTAATTCTCCTAGACATAAGCTTTAAAAATTGATTTTATTATTGGAAGTAGTAATATATTATAACATTTCATAACAAGAAACAGTCTTTTCTTAAATTAAAGAGAAAGCTGTATACCTGCATTTTTCTCTTTCCTTTGTCACTCTAATTGAGATGAATAAGAGATCATGAAGACATTTTTGTCTTGACTGTGCTTCTTTGGCCCATATTTCATTCTCTGCACTGTGAATGAGTATTTTTTCAACTACTGTATCAATTATAATGAAGACCTCCGAATACTGAGTATCTCTGTGAAATTCATAAATATCATAGAATTTCATAGAATTTTTAAAATAAATTACAGAATAATTGAGGTGGAAAGGGACCTCTGCATCCAATCTTGTCCAAACTCAAGCAGGGACACCCAGAGCTGAGTGCCCCAGTCCATGTCTGGGTGACATTTGAATATCTCCAAGGAGACTCAACCACATCTCTGAGCAACCTGTGCCAGTGCTCTGTCACCAACACAGCACAGAAGTATTACCTGATTTTGTGGTTTATCCTGGCAGTAAATCAGCACCACTCCGCTGTTTGCTCACTGTCCCTCTCCCAATGGGAGAGGTGAAAGAACTGGGAATAAAAGAACACAGTAGAACTTGTGCATTGAGATAAAAACTTTTCACTAAGACAGAAAAAGAAGGCAAAAAGAAAATGATAACAGTAATGATAATAATATAATACATATTTACAAAACGATTGATGCATGATACAAAGGCTCACCATGCACAGACTGATGTTCAGCCAGTCTCCCAACAGCAGCAACCTCTTACCAACTCTCTACCATTTTTAAAGCTTTTTTGCATGATGTTATATAGTATGGAATGTCCCTTTGGCCAGTTTAGGTGAGCTGTCCTAATTCTTCCCCCTCTCAGCTTCCTGTGCCCCCGCAGCCCCCCTGCTGGCAGGACATAAGAAGTTGAAACATCTTTGGCTCCATGCAGCACTACTCAGCAACAACTAAAACATCAGTATGCTATAGCATTTGGTTTTCTCCCAAAGTCAAAATAAAGCATCAAATCAGGCACTACGAAGAAAACCAGCTCTATCCCAGCTGAAACCAGGACATTGATGTCTATATGCAACTTCCTGTATTACAGTTTGTGCCCATTGCCACTTGCCCTGGCAATGATCACCACTGAAAAGAGCCTGACTGTCTTCACTGCCCTCTCCTTTTGGATATTTATATGTATCTATGAGATCCCTATCAAACTTCCTTTTTTCTCAGTTCCATATTTCTGTCTTTCCTCATAGGAGGGATACACTGTGGTGTACTCTCCAGTATGTTCACATCTCTCTTGTGCTGGGAAGCCTGGAACTGGACATAATACTACAGATGTGGCCCCACCAATGCTGAGTAGACATCTGCACAGGCTTTTGTGGACCTGTTTGAACTTGTTTCCATCTGTCCAGAAATAAGCCAGGTTGAATCCAACTCAGTGCAGTAAATCCTATGAGCACATGGCACACACATATTTGTACTACACAGGAAGAAACTTTGTTATACACAAGAGAAATGATGTAGTCTTTTCTCAGAGAACAGATCAGACGAAAGCTCAAGAAGCCCATTAAGTTATCTATTTTATCAATGTGGCCCATTGTTTTGATGAGTTCTGGGGTGTTATAGTGTGGATATCCTGGTTTTTGTCCAGATCACAAAAAACTACATTCTTAAGAATTTCCATTTTCAAACATAAACTGTCTTCTGTTTGACAAGACGCTCTGAAACTACTATTTCTTGTATGTAAGTGGGAAAAATATATTTTGTGTGTATGTTTTTTTCCAGATTCAAAATGAAACCAAATTAAGCTCTATTCACCTCAGCTGTGGCTGTATCAAATGGCTGTGAGAAGGGAACTGAAGAAGGGGAAGAAAGGATTATTTCATGCATATGACCACCTGTTTCTGACTACATGCTATGTCTTGTAGTCTGCATGACTGCAAAAACTGACAGGGATTTATCTGTAAAACCAGCACAAGAATTTCAGAAATAAAAGTCTTACTATCAAGTTTTCAGTTGTTTTTACTTGACATTTTCCCTTCACATATCCAGTCCATAGATGTTCTCATTGAGTCAAATTTAATCAGTAGTCATCAGTATTCATTAATACCTATATTGCTGCCTTTTAACAAGCAGAGAAACACAGTAAATCAGCTACATTTCTTTGCTGGGGTTCTCTGGGGTTACCATGATGCAAAAATACAATAAATCAAATTTCACACGACATTAACTCTGGAGGCCAATATCAGAATTCTAGAGTTTTACTGAAATAAAATAGTATATTTTGCAAAATAAACATAAGAGACAGAAGAAACTTCGCTTGTCCTTTTGGCCAGATAATGCAGATAGATTTAAATTTCAGTTTAAAACTGTATTTTATATACCTGTCTGCTGGTGCATAGCCAACAGTCAGTTTGCCTTTTGAAATCATAAGAAGAAAATCTCTAATTTGTTTTAAATCATGCTCAATAAACATCACAGTTTCTGAGATATACAGACTAAATGCATGAAGTTCCATAGCATCACTCAGTGAGGTTCTCTTACTGCAGCTTGAATCTCTCCATAGACAAAAAGTGTTGTGAATGGGGCACTAACATATTTACAGCAGACCATTTTTCTGCTTGGGGCCAATGTTACCTGTTTATTGGTATCTGTGAGCACTCTTTCCAGAACAAGAGTTATCTCTTTTAGAGCCTTAAACCACTGTCATAAAGCTTATTGGTCTTAGAGCAGCTCTTGATCTCTGAGCAGCGTTTCTTATTTAGGTGCATGTGATTCCTCTGTGATTTTAGTTAGCTTCACTTGTGACATATTTAGGGAAAGTTAAATCTGTCGAGTAATTTTGTAGGCATGTTTTTCAGTGATAAATATTGTGATAAATACAAGTTAGAACAAGTTAGATTTTAAAATATCACGTATGCCTATATGCTGTTCCTACTGATCCTTGTGTTGGCAGCCATCCTCTTTCTCAGTTCCTTTAGAGACCTGGTGTGTCAGTATTATAGTAGCTTTATCCCTTCTTTCTATTCTGCTCAAGGTTACTTCTCAAGAACTTGATCTATAACCCATATTCTTCTGTAAATCCTATGAAATTTTAGGGCTTGCTTTAGCTAATGCATGTGCACGATTCCCCATATATTCATGGATATTTTTTTAATCATAATGATTCTTTTCTTTACAATTATCAGCTCGCCCTGCAAACACTGTAGACATTACACATACTGCCTCTGCTAACACAGAAAAGAATGTCAACAACAGTTCATAGTCTCCCTTCAGTCTTCGCTGTTTTTGGCATTCCTTCTTCAACCCATCTTCCTGATTCTTCATAAAAAGTTTCCGTCTTCCTTTTGGCTGCAGGAAACAGGAAAACCTGCCTAAATTTTGTGATCTACTGCCTTATCAAGGAAATTGAAATGTAACCCTATGAATTTCTATTTATGTTACATGTCCTTTGAACCTGATAATTCTTTCTTTTGTCTAAGGCAGCACTTTCCACTTCTGCTGGCACCCTTGTTGAATTAAAGTTGGGACAAATTACCATTTATACAAAATTATAGCCATAGTTTCCACTATTTCTTTCATCTCCCGCTAGTCTATCTTTAAAGCTCCTGTGCACTGAATTTGCAATGTAATTGCAACATGCTTTTGCATTTTTCTATGAGAATGGTAACTGTAGTGTAAAATCCCATATTCTGAAAACAGAAGAATTACCCTGTTGCAAAAGAGATTTAGAAGTACTAATTAGTTTTGATTAATAGTGAGAGCTCTATAGACCATTCACTTAGTAACATTCTAGATTAATGAAGTAGCAAACAACATTAAGATTACTGGGCACAAATATCGACATCGTATCTTGCAAATGCCCTTTATCTCCCCTGCTACCTACCTGCTCTCTGTTTCCTGGCCCAACAATACTTCTATATCCGTTCCCTTCCCTCCTCCTGACTCCACTTCAATGGCAATGCTGAGAGAGGCTATCTATTTAGTCCTTTAAATCCTTCAGTGGTTGACTGAATCATGACAAAAGAAGGTCACGTAGAAGGAATAAATAAAGAAAAAAATATGTAATAATTAAAAAAAAAAAAATTTTTTTGCCCCCCCTTCCCTCCCCACGAAATAATTAGGAAAGCAAACATCATAAATCAATATAAAAACCAGACACGTTTAATAAACTGGAAATGTGGAATATTTCCACAAATTTATTATTTGTTCTGGTGGAATATGCTGCTGGTGTTTTTCCCAAAACCAACTCTCACATGAGAGGAATAGCTTTTAATGCATTTATCAGGCCTTCTATTCTATTAGGCATCTGTACTACCTAATGCAAGTAGTGCTTTTTCACTGATTTGCCTGCTATTTATTCTGGGTTATGATGGCAAGCTAAGGGTTTCACTGGCTTCTCTGCAATCTTTGAGCATCATTAAATCAAAATATATATCTATCACACAGGTTTTCTGCAGCATACAGTACTGAAAAAAAAAAAAAGAAAATAAAAGAAAACAGAAATACAAAAAACAGAAATCAGATTTCCTAGGTCTTGCTGTGGCACACAAATTAGAGTTTTTTTTCCTTTGAAAAAACTGGTAAACCTTCCCACAGGAATACAGTTAAAATTCTAGAACTAACCAATACAATGTGTCAAACTGTACATGCAATAGCATGTATATTGCAAACTCCTCAGTTTACTCTTTATCCTTTCCAACTACTTCTTCTCCTCTGCTGTATTTTTATGTTTTCCTGATTTTCTCATATCCAAGATTTATTTCCAAACCTACAAAAAGCCATATTTACACTGAAACAGTTTTCTTATAGAAGCAAAATCCAAGTAAGTCCAACTCTTTTCATTTCAGGGAAATAATAAATAAGAGTACTTTTAGCAGTCTTCCATTCATTCCCACCTCTGTTACACTTTAACTCTAACTTTACTGCACTTTAATATAAAACTGTCCTTACCCATGTTACACATTTGTTGGTTCGGTTTTGGCTAATCATTATTTCTCATTCAGGTGGACAAAAAACCTCTTATTTATAACTTTCCCTAGGTTTTTGGTCAAGGACTATATAAGAAAGTTATGGCCTCCATAGCAGCTCTGGATTTTAGAATCCCAAGTATAATGGAGAATGCATACTGATGCTGAACACAAATTGTGATGAAAAGCATAAATATTAGCAATATTAGCCTATCAATCACAATAAATTGATTAAGATACTCCTGGAGAAGAAAATAAATATTCAAAGTGGTATCATGTCTGTGTAAGTTTCTTTTAACTAGCAGAGCTTAGCAACTGCTAGACTTGTGTTGGAAGAGGATGAGTATAATCCACATTACCAGAAGATAGACAGTTTTCATTGAGTTATAGGGAATAAAATTTTTGTTTCCAGAAAATATTATTGGGAAAAACACTATTGGAAACCCAATACAATTGGGTCTACATATTGATGATGGAAAAAAAAAAAAAAGTCCAAAAAATAACCAATATTTTCAATATAGATAATAAAAGTTAAAGAAGTTATGCGAAGTGATAAGTGTGGTCTATGAAAATGTGGTCTATTTACGGAAATTCAGAAATAAATTACAAATTCCCAAAATTTAGAGCATGTAATTTTATTACAAAATTCTACTAAAGAACGATTGGAAGAGGAGTAACCCCTGAATCATTAGAAAAAGAAGGGGAAAAGAGAGAGAAACTGAAAGGAAATGTCAGAGATAGAGGTAGTGTATAAGAGGGAGGGATATATAAAAATATATTTATGAAATATAAAATTGCTAACACATTAACTCTTTTGGACATCTTAGAAAAAGTGACATTGCATAGCTTTTGAATACAAAAATCTAATTTGTTTCTGCAGTTCTCCAAGGAAATTTTCTGTTCTGATAATATGATATTCCTGTGTTCACATGAGAAGTGCCTAATTTTTTCATTTTCTAGCTAGCCTACAAACTTTCTCAGCTCTTCTCATCAATTTTGAGTCCCACTGATTGCCCTTAAGAAGTGACTTAGGTCCTAGTATTGTCAATGCGTCTCTTTTTCACTGTTTAGTAGATCAATTTTCAGATGTTTAAACTGTTTTAATTATTGGTGGCCTGTTTGGAAACTGCATAGCTCTTACCTCAAAACCCAGTCCTGTTACTCATGACTGATATTATGCTGAGTTTTGGTAATACTGCTTCCTTTCTTACTTTTAAGCTTAGCAAATATGCCTATTTAACTAAAAACTGTCCTAGACTTAGGATTTTCAGTTTATATAGACAAATATAAGGTATAGAGAAATTGTTACAGAGCAGTGTACTTTTGTGCAGAGACACTGAATCCTCAGCATAGCCAGGTACAGAAATCTGGTCACCTGGCTCTCAGTTACTGAAATGAATATCATGCAACACTTAGGCTACCCCTAAGTTCTCTATGCTGCCAGATTAGTAAATGATGATTGAAAGTACTGGATAAGCAAATGTCGTGAAAGTGAAATATAAAATGGCCTTTTCAATGATTCTGAGTTGAGAAGTGACTTTTTTCTATGCCATAAATATTTATGATGTCTTAAACATCTGGTTTCCGGTAGACCTGTGTATATCTACATATACTTTGCTGATGAGACAAACAGTACTCTGAAACAATGTATGTAATAGCATTTTTCCTAGGGCCAGGCCTAGGAGTGCAAGAAATCTTATGAGAAAAATCTGTTTATGAAAGATTTCCTGCTCAATCCTCATTGAAATGACTTGGATGGTCTTCTCACAGATATCTAAGCTCTCAGCTGTTTATCAAGGTAAACAGAAATGATGAAAATGATAAGGATGACCATCGCTGCTAGCTACATGTAGCTGATTCTGGTCCCATTTAGAGTAACTGTGGTCAGTTCTCAGAAAAAACATTATTCTTGCCATCGTTTAGGAGCATTTAATCTGATTTGTGGGTGCTCAGTCTGCTTCCCAAATCCTTGAATTATTTCTCCTGAATTGCTATAGTAGTGTGACCATTGCCTTTTCATTAAGATGATAGTATTGTATGTCACCTAAATACTTCTTATTCTTTTGTAATTGAAGATCTAGTTTTCTGTAGCTCATCCAAGAGTACTATTTATCTTAAACAGATCAAATATTGTAATAGATGTCCCTGATTTGTCCTTTTAAAATACTTTTTTTTAGCACCCTGTAAGGCTGCTTGTTTCAAAGACTTGAATTATATACCCTGAAAGACTACTAATAATTTACCAGTTATATGTATACATATATATATATATATATATATATGTATGTATATGTATACATATATATATAAAAAATCCAAATCTATTTGGATTTTAGTGGGGTGAGGAGTGTTAAGCAAAAGTAGCAGCTTTATTCAACATATTCATTTTTAATGGTCAAGATCTATGATTTAAAGTTTATTTTCATGATCAGTTTTCTGCTTTGGAAATATTAAAGCTCATCAAGTCCAATTCATGAAGTGCATAAGCCAAGTACTTGATTCCACCCAGATTCAATTAAATTACTTGCAATACAAGCCTTTATTTCTAATGCTAATCTATATTGATTCCTACACTAGCCCAGCAGGTGCAATAAAATGTATGTCCTTCAACCTTTGCAGTAAAGACATAGATGAAGCATTATAGTCTCACAACACGTTTGTAATATAGAAGACTTCATAATTTAATCTTTAGTGCATATCTACAGAATTTTTTTAAACAGTGTAGCTATCCGAGAGCTCGTTCTCCCTACATTACTGTCCCATGTATGAGCAAACAGCAGCATAACACACGGGGAACAAACATCTAATTAACTTAATTAGAACTAAAGCTAGTCAAGAACTCTGCTGGCATGCAAAGATGAAAAAATGGAGAATTTTGAGCCTTCCCAACCGTTTGTATCTTTCTGTACAGTCAAGTATTTTAAATACACAAAACTGCAGTGCATAGCACTGATTAAAAGATGTAAATGCAAAGGCCAAATCCATCAAACTTGACTTTTAACTTCCTAACATGCTGTAGAAGGCCATAGATCACTTCACTGAACAGGATTTAAGAGATTAATTTGTGCCAGCAGTCAATGACAGGCATGCTAGGAGAAAATACTAATGATGCTAACCCTTCAAAAAGCTGCTTATTATCTACATTGATTACTGACTCCTCATTAAAGATCACTATTACTGTCTTCTATAGTATTTCCTCTTCAACTTCCCTTAGTAAGTTTTCAGGACTTCCGTAGTTTTTGCCATGAAGAGGAGAAAGTAATGTGATGACAAATATTACTTCCCTTAAATGCATCTTATTTCAAACAATGCAAACAAACTGCTGCTTCCCTCAGCGCAAAAGAATCAAAAATTCAGGAAGCAGTTCACCAGCTCACCATTTCTTTACAGAAGTCACTGACTTTCAGCTTGCTCTCTCTCCTAAAGCAAATTACCTTCAACCAACTACATCAGCATTTTTTTAAAAGCACACTCAATGATACACTAAACTCAAAATTCTTGTATGGATGTATGCAACAAATCCTCAATGCTTTTTTAGAGTGACTAATTTTTCTGCATGAGACACACTCAACTTTACATTAATCCAACCAATGTAGTTTGCCTAGTAAAATTTAGTTACTCATTTTTGAGTCAAATAAACCTATTCTCCTACCAACTCATAGAGCAAGAGTGCTCTACCCATTTGTAAGGATGATGGATTGGAAGAAAGGAACATGAGGGCAAAGTAGGTTATTATGAATGGCTGTTTTTAATGCTTTTTTAATGGACTATATTATAATAAGTAGGCACCTGGCCTGGGAGAGCCAGACCAGCTACACGTCTATGGAGATGACACACTCTCCTCTTCTCTTACATTACTATAATGACATCACTTCCCTGAGCTGTGTCCTAGAGCCCAGACTTGGCAAAACTGGCTTGTTCTCAGATGCAACCAGGAACAAAGAAAGCAAAGCTCTCAAGTTACTGTGCTTGTAAGGAAAATGGGTTGAATTTGAGAGGAAAGACATACCACATGGACTGAGTCAGGAAACCAGACAAGTATTAAATACTTCCATTAACTTCATGCCAAGCAGATGTCAGCAACTTTAGTATTAAACATCTTTGTTTTCTTTTCTCAAAGAAAAAGCCTCTCTTCCCAGAGCCCGGAACTTTGTGGTTGTATTTCAGCCACTCAATTCACTTTTCTGAGGAGTCTCTGTTCCTTACTTTACTTTAAAATCTTCTTTCTCTAGGTCAGGAAGAACAAAGCGTATTCTATGATTCTATGCCCTTGTTTAACAGCATTGTTTTGTCCACACTGTTTTCTGAAAGTGACCCTGATCCAATTGGCCTAAAGTCTGATATGCAGTGACATTAGGGAATGGAAAGAAAAATGTTTCGGAGTTCAGAACCAAACCTGTCTTCTCCCACCTTTGCTTTCAAGAACAATTGCCAGCCCAAGCATCCCTTTTGGAGGAAGCGCTCCTACTCCTGTGCCTCCCTCCACAGTAGAAGGAAAGTGGACATGGGTGATGAGGAAAGATCTATGCTGGAGGTCAGAGCAGCAGCGGAATCGGGAATTTGTAGGGCACTGCAGTTGGATGATAAATAAAGGCTTCTTGCCCTGTCTGTCCCAGGTGAAGAAATATATTGAATCAGGATCAGTGGTTGCTTTCAGCCATTGGTTTCTAATAGGCATTCACAGAAACTGTGGGAGATGCAGCACTAAGGACTACTTGCTCATCCATAGTGTATCAGCATATTGTCTTAACAAGTTCTTAGAATGTAAGCACTGAAGTTTATATTGCTCAAGCACTCGCTGCTGGGAAGAGAGGTGATTTTTATCGGCTGTTGGCACCCTATTTTCAGATGCCATCTACATCTACTCAGATGAGATCAACTAGGATTCTCCTCCTCTTTAGTCAACCATTCCGTGCACAGAAAAGTTGATGCAACAGATAATGCTGTCTCCTTAAGCCCCACGCACACACAGTTGCATCTGTATGAATCCTTATGGATAGTCTGGATAGTCTTCCCTTCCAATGATATCAGTGAAACAAGCTGTAGCTCCAATTTTTAACTGCCATTGAATTTAAAGATAATTAGAAATGACAATCTACCATTTAAGAGCGTTGGAGACTCGGAGCAGGGAAGAGGAAAAGGTCAACCTGTAGACAGGTGTTAAATAGAAAGCACTGACTGAGGACTGTTTACAAGGATCACCCCTCTGTTCCACAAAATGTAGCATCAGTGTATTAGAAGGGGGAAAATTACCTGCTTTCAGGATACTAAGGCAGCCAAGCTGAAGAACAGCGCAAGCTGTGAAATAAAGTAACTTCAGCAGTACTGTGTGAAAGCAACAGCATTCCTATGGGACCAGTTTGTGAAGAAAACATAAAGCAAATAAGTGCAAATGTTTTTTTAGCTGTACATTTTAACATCTAAAGTTAAAGCTGTGTCAATTTATAAGTCTCTCTCTCTCTTAATACAGAGACTGTGGCTGTGGAAATGAGTCCAAAACGAAACTCAAGCTATTGTCTCAGAAAGACTTTGTTGTCATTGCTGTTTCATTATTGCAATAAGTAAACAAGGGGTAAATACTTGTAATATTACATCAATTTTAAATGCAGTATTTTTCTGTGACATAAAAATGATTGCTGTTTAAAATGAAAAAGAAGTTCAGCAGCTATTGCAACAGATGCTTTTTAGAAGAATTCACTGAAATTTTGGAATCTTAACTAGTCCCAGAGCCAGTCTCTCACTGAGCTGCAGCACTGTGCAGAGCAGCTGTACTCTTCCCTTGCTGTACAGCAATGCAGCAGTGGCTGGCACTGAGATGAACTTTCCCTGAGTCCCAGCTCAAGGACAAAGGAGCCACTGAACTTCTCCTGTGGCTCCCTCCGTTTTCGACTCTGTTTCATTCTCTATCTCCATTTGCTGGGTGGGCTCCCATGTTACCAACTCTCCTAACAGGACAAAATACCAAAAAAGAGTCTATAACTTTTCCATTCAAAAACAAGTTTTGAGAAAGAGCTATTTGTTGACTTCAATTTTTTCATGGAAGACTTTTCTCCCCATACCTTCAAGCCTACTAGAGCATAAGAATAAAAATGAAATCAAAAAGCGTAAGATCCCTTTCCCCCAAAGCTCACAAATTCAACTGTTTCATTTTTTGATGAAAAATTAGCACTTTTTTTCTGTAGAATTTACTCTTTATAATTTGTGAGAGATTCCAATACAGCGCCTCTATTCCCAAAGCTTTTAGAAGCGTGCATTGAATTTACACTTATTTAAATCACTGCTGCTTCATGTTCTGTGAATCTGCATTTTACTTTTGGGAATGTTTTTCAATGTAAAAGATACTATATGAATATTCAAGAGTACTTGTAAGAAATACATCAGATTCCCGTGCAAGCATTCACATCGAAAACATGATGCTAGGAAGTAAGCTCATTCAACCAAGAAGCCAAGACCACAGCATGAGATCTGAGTGCAACTGAGAAACTCTTCTCAAATTATTAATATTTACAGGGAATAGCTGGGGAACAAACTGCCACTCAGAACTATTTGAATAGAAAATCCATTTGAGAAAAAACTCAATAATATTTTGCAGAACATATACAAAAAGAAAAATAAACATAATATACTAAATATACTCCTAGTTCCAAAATATACTCTCAGACATAGAATCTGTTCTGTCTAAAATACTGCCTATAGACAACTATTCCACATGAGCAGGATAAATGTTCCGGAGACCTCGTGGGGTTGTGTAATGTTTTCCAGTATTGTATGCTGGTACAAATACAGAAATTCAGAGCCTTAGAAACACTGAAACAATGGCTTGAACTTCATTACCACTGCAATTTCTTTTTTCTTTTCTCTCTTTCTCAATTCCAGTTGCAATTGTGTTCTCCTTGCTATGGTATCCAAGTGCCAGGGAGAGTAATAATACCACTACTCCATTCAGTACCATGAGCAGAAGTATTTCACTGTGAACTAAAAACTGAAACTGTGTGTTTCAGTTGGGATAGACCCTATTTTCTCCTAGCAGTTTGTATGGTGCTGTGCTTTGCATTTAGGATAACACAACGTTTTAGTTGTTACTGATCAATGGTTATACTAAGTTATGGACTTCTCAAAGTGCCCTGCCAGTGAAGCACTGGATGTGCACAAGAAGAAGGGAGAGGATAGAAACAGACAGATAGATCAAACTGGCTAATGGTGTGACCCATACCATATGGCATCATGCTGCACAATAAAAACTGTGGTGTTGGCTGGGTGGGTGGGCATCAGTTGGTGGTGAGTAATCACACTGTGTATCATTGTATGTTCTTTATCACTATCATTACTGTTATTTTCCTTTCCAGATCTACTAAAATGTCTTTATCTCAGTGCACAAGCTGTACCATTTTCTTGATTCTCCCTCCCATCCCACTGTGCTCAGGGAGCCAGTAAATGGTTGTTTGTAATGTAAATGTACTAAGCTTCCCCACCAGGCTAAACCCCAACACTTGCTGAACCCCATACTGAAGTCTCTTCTATCTTCTGTTTATCAGTTTCACTAGACAAACTCTCCATATATTTGTCTTTTTTTCATTACTAAAACATAAAAAGTGGAAGATTTTTGCAATTTCCACTTGCTGTTTTCATTAAGTACTATTTACAGGGATGGACGTGAACAACTCTCTGATAGCAGCTTTCTTTAGTGTGATTTCATTCTAACTGAAAGGACAACTTTCTTTCCTTTGAACAGCACTGCACATTACTTTCACTAAGCCTTCACAAACTGTTGTTTACAGCCGTGCCTCCTTCTGCCTCTCTGGTTTTGGAAGTAAAATTCCCTGTTGGAAAGTAAATTTTTAATGCTTTCTTTTTTTCCTTGTCCTCTCTCTTCTTCAGAAGGCACTGTTAAAAGAGAAAAATTGAACAGGAGATTTCAATAAACTTCTAAGGTTATTGCTTATTCAAGTACAATCTTTGTCAGTGAGTTCAGAAAAAGAAAGGGATGGTCAAGATCTGTGTGAAGGATACCAGTATAGACTGTTATAGGCTGATTAAAACCCCCCATGGAATAGATGAAATGACAAAACATGGAATGAAAATACAGCTTCAAAAAAGAACTGTCTGTTTAGCTACTGAATGAAGATATACCAATAAAACATAGGTTCTTCAAGAGTGGATACATTTACAGAATTCAGTGCAATCACTGCTGGTTTTCTAAAATTTTCTAAGCTTTTAGTTTACTCAGATATGGAAGATGACAGTGTCTTTATTCAGTGTTGTTTGATGCCAGTGCTCCAAGGCTCTGTACTATTTTCAAATCTGCCATAATGCAACTGCTATATGCATTTTGCAGAGAAGCAGTGGTCCATGACATGCAGTTTAAACAATAATTTTGGTTTGGCTGACAATTTTCAGAGAACTCTAGGTCTGACCTCTCAAACAAAGAATAAACTGCATTTCTTCTTTTCACTATTAGTTCATGTGTTTGTTTTTTTTTTTTCCCCCTCACTCAGACTGCATAATCTCTTTTCAGAGAAGAGCCACAAACTACTCAGTTCTGCTGCTGCTTTCCAGTTCTGGGGACATATTCTGTAGTTTACCCTCACTGTTCATTTGAGAGGTTTATCCTTGCATGAATCATGCAACACAAGGAGGACAACAAATGTTTATTTGCTGCTACTCAGAGGTGGGAAAAATCAGAATAAAACTGAAATAGTCTGAACTTTGGTTCAAAATCTGCAATTAGCCCTGCAGGTAAAATTTCAGGTTGACCTGAATAGCATCTCATGAATGTCCACAGTGCTGTAAAAAATAAAGAAAGATCAACATGAAGATATAGCAATGAAACCAACATAAGGAAAGCAGCTCATTTTCTGAATTGCTTTCCCAGAGGCTAAATTCACTATCTGCCTCTCTGTTATTTTCAGACCTTGTAGCTACAACAGGTAGCTTTGCTGATACTGAAAAGGTCTACAGAAATCAGAGGACACAGAAAGCATAAAGATTTTTTTTCTGAGTAAAATGAATCTCACAAGGGAAATGACTTGCATAGTGGAAATTCATGTAGATTTGCTAGAAGCCATCAAATTGACCTTAAGATACCTCTCTTTTCTCCCCTGTCTCTGCCATCGTTATGTAATTATCAGAGATATTTCTAACTAATTATGGCACTTCTTAAAGCAATTGCATTGATTATAGCGAGGATGTTCTTCTGGAAGCTTAGCAAATGAAGCATTGCGTAATAGTATGAAGATGTTTACACCACTAGATCATTATTAACATGATCTGGTCAAATATATAATGACAGAAAAACGTTCCCATCTAATTAACGGTGCATGGTGACCTATATATAATGAGCTAGTTTAAGTCCAGATCCTGCTCATAACATAAGAAACAATCAATTTAATTGGGGATTAATTGGCACCTTGCTTTTCAGTTAGGATAATCCTTAAGGCATAGTCTTTATTTTGACTGTAAATGCTTTAAGGAAGGCATCGTTTGTTATTCTGCATCATGATCTCTGTGTTATTTTTATCACAGATCCTAAACAACTTATTGTGCTGTCCTTGTAACTGGAGGAAAACAGATGAGCTGATTTTAAGAACCATCAACCTACTGCCTTTGAAGCAGCATACAAAAAAATGAACATTATCCTCAGATTAGTCAAAGCCCACACTGAGGGCAGAAGCTCATCTTTCAATTTGGACAGATTCCAGAGTTTGTTCCAAACAAGTCTCTCTGTCTCATCATGTAGAACAATTTACAGGAAACAAACAAGTCTCTCTCTAGCAGAGTATAAAGGAGGAAGTAAAAGTACCTGTCTCCAATCTAAGGGAGATAATGAAAAACTTTGATCAGACTTTTGTATACAAAAGTCTGATCAAAGTTTTTACACAGAGCCAACCATGAATACATCTGTATGACAAACGATCCCCAATTCTCGATGAGTAATGCCTGTAAGTATTAGCCACAAAATATACATGACTACACGACCAACTAATTAATTCAAACTGACTAAAATAAATAGATACTATAAATTAGAGAAACTGAAAGAAATTACTTTTCACATGCATAGAAATTTTCTCAGAAAACATTTGTCTTCATCTCTACAAAATTAACTGCATCATCTGAGATATATTTAGTTTGATTGGGCATGAGAGGGAATAATAAGACTAAAAATGCTAAACCTTGTTGGATCTAAGCAAAGAGATTTTTTCTCTCTTTAGAAGATATGATGAGGTAAAACCACATTGGATAAACATGAACACATAGGTTTGCTATTATAGTTCTAGTTTATAAGAAAAAAAAAAAAAAAAAAAAAAGAGAGAGAAAAAAAGGAGTGATGGAATGAAAATAAGTTGGAGGAGATAAACAACTCTTTTCATAAAGTCAATCTATCACTTCAAGAATCTTAATTTTTGGAGGGTGAGTAGCAACTAACTGAAGAAAGTCAAAGTCGTAGTAAGATAAGGAGGGCAAACACTGAGTGAACAGGGCCAGTGGCAAGAGTGATAAGCTTCACTGATAGCCAGGGCTGCAGGATACTCCAAACTCTTTTTCTTTTTATATCAATCTTCTGCTTCCAGTAATTAAGGTCACCACACAGGGGCATTAACTGTTTGCCCTTAAGAAAACCATTCTGAGTTTGACAAATAGCATTTGTGTTTACCTTAACGTTTCATCAAACAAGACCTCAGCTTCAGGAGCAATTCTGCTCGCCTGTCTGAAAACTCAGTAGAGTAGATATTATCACAAAATTTCAACGTTTCTATGCCTAGGAATATTAGCAGAAACTTTTTCCAAAGACATTATTTCAGTACCATATATTTGCCTTGGGAGAGAAGAAAATCTAAATATGTCATAGTGGAAACAGGCATTCTCCTTATAGGCTTAAGAACTTAAACACGATTTGGAGCTGGCTTGTTACTCCCCAGAGTAAAATATGAGTGAAGAAAACTGTGTACATGACCTTATTTCTAATACAGATGTCTTTATTTTTACTAAATGCCTGTTCAAAATGAGAACAGTAATGAGAGAAAGATGGCACCAGATGATAAATGAAATTTTATTTGTGAAAAGTACCATACACCAGTTCCAATTTCTCTTAGAATAATAGAGATCCTTAGGAAACCAAAGAGAAATTGCTTTTTAGGATACAAGGCTCTAAAGCTCAGCAAAAGGAGCACCTTCAACACATGTACAAGATGCTGGCATTTTGTGAGGGAGATTCCCTCCCCCCCCCCCAAATTGCCTTTTCTCCTGATACCTCCATCAGCAGAGAGCTTTTCACAGCTTAGCAGCTTCATGTGAAGTACTACTGGTTTCTCAAAACTCTATGGGGAACAGAGGTCACCCTAGACAGTTCAGGCAGGAATATCTTTTGAAAAGAAAATTGCATCGAATGGTAAGTTAATGGCAGTATTCAAGTCAAAAAGCAGTGGAACACTGATAGCCTTAGAATAAGTCTGCACCAACCTACAAGTTAGACTAGATCCATAGTCACAGATTTAAGTTCAGTTGGAGATTTTGCTAAGCACACGGAGAATCTTTAAAAAACATCTTTCAACATGACACAAAGGCAGCATTTTTTTTTTTAGTTGTTCCCACAAAGGAAAACTCAGCTGCTAAGGGGGAAAAGATTTACCAACCACAGAAGTATCTTCTGAATCATTAAAGAAAAATAAATGAAGAATGTAGAGCAGCTGACTTTATGTTAAATACAGCTTTTAATAATGTATTTTTTCCACGAGTAGCAGAAGCAATGAAGCATGTTAGACGCACCCTGTCTCACTGGCAATCCCTCTAGCTGAAAGGAACTGCAGTGAGTTCTGTTTTCTTGGGCACTTTGTTGTTGCACAGGATGGGCCTCAGATTCTTGCCAGCGTGATGGGAAACAACTTGTCTTCTCTCACTGAAAGCACGAATTTGCACCACTGCTTTCTACTAGTTTTCCAGATATTTGCAACCATTTAGTTATCCTTGAGATTTCTTTCCTTCCATTCAATTTTATTTCAAAGGGATTAAAATTTCAGCAAGTTAAAAGGGTCTTGAGAGTGATGGTCAGAGAGCAGCTGTAGTGAAATTATCTCAGCCTGATTTCTTCAGGGAAGTGAAAATTGTACCTAACAGAAATAATTGCTCCAGCAAGGATATTGGCCTAATATTAAGTCTTGATCTCAGATATTTTTCTTGAATAAATGTTACGTTTATTACTCGAGTTCACTCTATCAAATTGTATTACTTGGATAGACGTTATGCTATTGTTCTGTTGAGAGATTTATGGACTCCTATAAACAACTTAAAAAACAGAGATTACTAAGAATCAGTGCCAGGTTGAAGAATAGTCGACCATCTTTAAATAACTGATTTAATGTTATTTTTTTTCTGAGAACATTCATCAAGAAAGACAGCAAATTAGCCGAAATAATAAAATACTAATATCAAAGGAAAAGAATATATAAGTATCCTGATGCAACGGAAATAAAGATTTTCTTTCAGAAATTCTTGTGCATTCATAGAGGTTAAGAAACAGTAATAAATGACTGGCTAACTTTTTTGTCCTAACAAGCCAAGTTTCACATGTTAAGTTTTGAGAAGAAGCTAACTTATCTCCCTGGAGAGTGGGAACTTCAGCATAAGCAAAAGTTGAATGCCAAAGGCAGATCTCTTCAAGGCTAAGCTCTGATTTTTAATCTTTATTATAAACCTGTGCTTTCATGAACCTATAGGTGCATGCACTTAATTTGGCACCTTGCTTCTAGGCACTGAAATTTAGGTCTAATATGATAAGACATAGCATTACTGTATCCTCACTTGCATTCACTGTACATATCTACTACATGTTGAATGTATTAGGTTTCTTCTTTCTCAGTGTCTGGATGACATGGAGTCTAATGGAATTTTTTAGGTCCATAACCTGGATCCTTGGTTACTGGGCACTGATGACAGATATTATTGGCTAGGCTGGTATTTGTATACAACCAGAATGAACAACGTGTTCTGGCTTAAGAAAGCTCAAACTTAACAGACTGAAACCTTTCATGAAAAGGATGGTTGTGAGGATAATGAGGTAAAAAGTTGTCTATTAGCATTTGTTACTGAAAATGAATATTCTTTACAGGAGCTTAAGCATTAGACTTAAATTCTGCCATGAGCATATTGAAAGATGGAGGGATAAAAGGATTTCAATTATAATATTCAGAACCACCTGCAGATGATATCTTTGAACAGGAAAGCGCCCACAGACTTGTGGGCTGATAAGTCAGTGCCCTCATCTCATGGTTGTTTTTCTTAATACTCATTTTCCCATTTAAAAATAATTCTGCCTCAGTTCCCTCAGATCTGATTTCTAAGTTTGCAGACAGTGGCTCTTTGCTCTGGGGAGAGCTCTGAGGTTCTGATACTGCTCACTGTCCTGTTCTGTAGGTGCTGGTTGTTGTCTCATCCACACAGCTAGAGACCCTCTGCTTTTCCCAAGATTGCTAGGAAGTAATGTATATAGAAAACAACCCTACTTCTTGTCTGTGATTCCTATAAACTTCCTACTGTCCATTCTTTCTTTCCTCCCTCCCTTCTTCCTTCCGCTTTTTTCTCCTCTGGGGATTCGTTCACAAAGAGAAGTTTGGATATACCACAAAGTACTGGCTGTGCTTGCAGCACACAAAAGGTTGGAGAATCAATATAATACAAATTTGCCCAGTAACAATCATTTCTGCAATTCTGCTCCACCTGCACAGCCCTTAATACCCCATTAGAGTCTGTGGGAGGTATTTGACAAGCAGTGATGTTCAGACGACTATTCCCTTCTCTCCTTCCTGTTCCTCTGAAGGTGGCTTAAATAGATTTTTCAGCACGGCACTGGTCTCAGGCACCCACTCACCATTTATCTTCCCAAGCCATTAATCACAATCATGAACAATTCAGAGCAGTTCCTGGTCTTTTTCCCTGAAATGAAAGAGTTGCTCCTGTCATGAATATTATTGCTCATGAATCACAGTGATTTCCAGCCATGTCATCAATTACAAACATAGCTAATTGGAGTGCCAACAGGGCTGCCTCTCTTCACAGAGAGGCTCCTGTCATGGATTTTACTGACCATAAATCACTGTATTTTCCGACAAGAGACTCCTCTTCACTCATCTCCACTGACCTGAATTCAAAGCACCAGTATTGACTTCTTGAAGTTATCAGGAAATGCAGTGTCACAAATCCACATCCAATCAGTTCACTAAGGAAGATACTGTAGTTCCTTGCACTCACATTGCTTGCAGTTCTCTCTCACATCTGCCATATCTTTACTTTTGCCTGGCATCAGCAGGGAAATCAGCCTGTGGTCTGACAGGTCTCATGCCAAGTCAATATTCCCTACACTTTTTCCAGGACAGACACAGAGATATGAATATCTAAAAAACGATTCTTCTTTCTTTCTTCAGACAAACAACAATTGCTGTCTCCAAACAGTTTGTCAGGCTTCTGGGAGACAAAATCTATTGTTTTTGTTTCTCAGTGATAGCTTTCATAGGAAATGGATCTTGGGCAGACCTGTGAGCATGGAGGAGGCTAGGAATTTGAACTATGCCTAGCAAAAGAACAAGAAAATTGATCGCCTTCTGACTTTAACTTCAGGCACAAAGCAGCATGAGAGTACAGAATTCAGTATATCTTCTGGATATCATGCAAGAGACAAACCCCTCCAGAAAACGTCTGAATCAAAACCGAATCTGCTTTCTCCTCAGCTGAAAAAAATATCAGTCTACAACAGATGGAGGAAATGGACACTAGTGTGAATAATTTTGTCAACTCCCACAACACTCAGCTCTCATCCACTACAACACATTACATACAACACAACAAATTGTACTTTCACAAAGTGCATTGACACTGTGCTCACTATTAACTACCAAAACACAACCTTCTCTCATTACCTCTTACTTTCACTGATCAAGAACTTTCCCTCATAGCTTCCTGACTACCACTGATTCCTTCAGCTGCTTCAAGTATCTTAATAGTTTTTTCAACAGCTTGGAGATCTGTATGTGGACCTCAGACATCTATGTTATCTAGTCCTCACAAGTTTCAACAGAACTGCAAGAAACTTGTGCTAACTCTTCCTGCAGCAGACCCTCCAGAGCACTGTGAGAAAGCACTCAGCTACGCTTCCTAGTATCTCACTCACAGGATCAAGAAAAGAAAAGTTGACAAGTCATTTGATTTGAGTCAATTGGTTAGTTAAGTGAAAGTAACTTATTTTTGTGAACTTAAAAGATGCTTAGGCAAGAACTGCGAGTTAACTGCACAGGCACATAAGAAATACTCTATCCAACCAGGAACAAAAAATGCCCATATTTCCAGCAAACCAAACATTACTGAGCTTAGCAGAGAGAAGACTGACTATTCTACCACAAAAACTTCTATCTGGTCAGCTAAAACCTTTCAACAACTCTGTATATCTTAGAAGATCATGTGAGCTATTGCAACTAATATGTGGTTTTAGCAATACCACATACGATCTTTTCTTCTTTTTGCCTAGTGAATAAATAACTATCAGAACCATCAGTTTAACAATAACACAGATGATCACAGGCTGTTGTCTGTTTCCAAATGCCCCTAAGCAATGAGCTTATTGGGGAAAAAAAAAAAAGAAAAAAAAAAAAAAAGTTCTGAACATTTTCTTATAAGAAAAAGAAAAATCATTATTAGTGTACAGATATCCTAAGTCCCATGCCTGAAATAGTTCATATTTCACAAAAGAATGAGTTTTTGACTCTGAGTCAAAGGGTGAATGACCTTATACTTTATTTCAGATGGATACAGCCTGTCAAGATTAGAATAAAATTATTGAACGCCTCCCTTCTTTTTCCTTGAATTGGTATAGTACATTTTGTGACACAAAAATCAATGATGTCTTAGAAATGCAAAATGAAGAGTTCAAGAAAGTATTAAGTGGGAGAAATTATGGATTCATCACAAAACTGCCTATACATGCAACTGAGTTATAAGAAAGAACATGGCTTAGAGAAGAGGCTGTATCTAGGCAGAAAACAGCGGATTACATTCCTCCTGTGGGGCAAGCAGGGAAATATTGAACAGTGACAATTGAATTTGGAATCTGGAAAGGAGAAACACAGTGATTTCTGACAACGATGCTGCTGTTGCTATTACATATAGTGTTGTTCCCTTAAGTCTCATACGGAGCAATCCTGAAAGGTCAGTCTATCTCTACTCTACCCTCCTACAGTTTTTTTTTTTTAATTAAAATTAATTAGAAACAGGAGCTATTCTTACCATTTGGGTAAAGAACACCTTATCCAATCTGGTTATATCAATACAGATAACTATTAATAGCTATTTATAATAAATACATGATTATGTAAATTATGACAGTTCTCAATAATCTCCTCTGCAGTAACTGTAATGGAAAGGTTATGCTGCTTTGAGCGTGACTTGCCAAAGCCTCATGTTCTGCACCTGTCCAGGTTAAAGTTCACCTACTCCTTTGTTCAGCAGATGCATAATTTCTTTCTAATGGATGCAGATAATTGCCATTACTACATTTAGGAACCATGGTCAGTGTAACCTACAATGTGATGGAAAGTACAGCAATAATAGCAGAGGGGCACAAGCCTAGGCTACAGCAAATGAGAACAAGCCCAAACACAACAGCCATAGACACAGAAAAAAGAAAGAAAAACAACTTACCTTTGGAAGGCCTCACATATGCAGAAATCTCCAGTGCTATACCCTCAACTTCACTGCAAACCCTTAAAAGAGGTCTGGGAAGAGGCATATCCCGGCTCCCCCCCTTTCAGTCTCTCAGATGCACTGCATGCACCTGAGCTCCCCTGGGTTGGCCCTGCCTTCCCACCAGGTGCTCAATCACTGCTTAAGGCTGTGACTTAGTATTTCTGCTACAGGCAGAAATTGCATCTGTGCTACTCTCCTCTTTCTACTCATTGTAGGTATTTTGTTTACTTCATTTACTTAAAAAAAGCTTATGTACCCCGATGAACAGTATTTTTAAATGCTTTTTTTTTTTTTTTTTTAATGGTCTGGGTAGAATTCAGTCTGATAAATTCTCAGTTGATGTGCCATAACAAAAAATCTTCCTTCCCCATAACTCCAACTGGTCCCTGGGTTTCTAACGCTGTCAGAGCACAATTAAGACTTGTTAGTATTTATTTTTCACTTGTTATTACTTTATCCTCTTCCCTTTGGCTCACTTCCTTTACACAGCAAATCCTATCCCGTCAAAGACATTTCTTTCCCTAACATTAACCAAGGTGGTCTCGCTATATAGTTATAAGCTTTTCCAGGATCAGAGCTTCTGACAGCATGTTTAAATCGGAAGTCCTTTTGTAGGTAGAGTAGCCAGCAGAACAGGGCCGTTGTTCTAGCCTAGTGCCCATTGGAAACAACGGGCGGTAATTAAATAACAGAAGAGAGAGCTTCCAATTTAAAAAACAAACCTAAACAAAGAAAGAATGCACAGAGGACTGCATTTGTCACTGGTGATTTGAATGAATTAATAGCTTGCTTTCCTTACAGTGGGAAATGGCATGTAACAGATAAGCAGCTGTACAAAAATAACAAACTTCACTTTCTGTATGCACCACTGGAAATTACTGCAGATGTGCAGACTGCAGATTTTTAGAAAATTATATCCTAAGCACTCTTATTTTTTCCAGCATTTGTATAATGAGTATTGTGTTCTAATTTATTTTTAATGTACACTTTGCCCCCTACTGCCAGCCATTCTTTAAATGAAATGTTGCCTCTTCATATTTCTGCATAAATATTTTATAACTGAACTAAATAAAAAAATCACTTTTTAACTGCTTGAGGATAAATGGCTGAAGAAGTGTGAGCCATTTCATTTTGCTTTCATTTTTATTACTGGTATTTCAAAGAAATCTCACTGAGGCAAACTCACAATTTTATTTAGTTTACACTAGAAGATTAGACATTAAGTTCATTTTCAACATGAATAGGAACCACACACAAATGTGTTTCTGATGCAGAGCACCTTTGCTATAATGAAAATCATAGAATAATGGCTGCAGACCTGTTAGAAACTGGTATAAAAACCACAGCTTACTACACTGCACAAACTGTGCAGTTTCCTCATCACTTTGCAATCAGGACATGCTATAAAAACAAACTTAGAATGAAAGAATTTACAATGTGAGAGAAATTAACAGCATACGAGAACTAAAATGAATTTATGGTAGATAATTCTCTTCTTCTGAGCATTGTTACAAATGACCTGAATGAAATTAAGTCACCTTTTGTGGTCAAACTGAATGTTCCATCAACACAGTGTGATAAAGAGTCAGCTTCATTTGGATAATGTGTATCTGTGATCAGTTTAAAATAAACTTTTAAAATGTGGGTCACTTAACATCCATGGTCTTGATGTAGAGGAAGAAAAAGTGATGTAATGCAATGACAGATGCACAGGCATTTGGGGATAAGCATGTCAAGGTTGAATTTCACATTTATATTTATTGTTTGAGAAAGTCTAAATAAAATGATTCACAGAAAATTAGGAAGAGAATAGGGACTCAGAAAAATTTTCATTATGAGATGAAAAGAAACTTTTAGAAGCACAAGCATGCAAACTGTAATCAATATGAAAGCACAAAAGAAGAAAAGACAACTGCTTCAAATCACAACTAACCCAGTCAGAATAGTTTGTTGCTGCTCGTGAGTGGGATTCCTTTTCTTTGTTTATCATCTCAATCAAAACAATGAATGTATTTAATGTTTTGCCACAATTAGTGAATGCCTCAAGGGTATGTATAACGTTCTTTTGCAGGATAAAGATTCACCACAAGCTTGATTAAATAGAATTAGAATATATTTGCTTTGCTGCAAGCTACACAGGATGAGACCACCATCCCCTTCCAAAGCAGGAGAGAAATCAGACTGGGTCTCAGCAGCTGAGGGCAAGAGAGATTGCATTTTGTATTAAAAAGCTGTCAAAAACTTTGGCAAAAATAAGCAAAAGCATGTATATATTTAATGTAAGCAATCTACTTTTAAGGAGAAATCAGTAAAGATTGCCCTCAGTTTCCTGCCTTGAAGATGACAAATATCATTAATTGCAGTAGGAAGCCTGAATGGCATGATCTAGGCTTGCAATACAGTTTGGAGTGCAACTGAAGATTATGTGGACACACAAATACTGAAATGAAACAGTTTTACTTTGCTTTGCTTTGCTGGCTACCTCATTAATCAGCCCATCTTAAGTAATAATGGGAACCTCTGCCGGGCCTTGTCTCGAGTTAGTCCAGCTTCAGCATGTCTTATCCAGGAAGATAGAAAATACTGTCCCCTCTTTATAAAGAGTGTAACTGTGTAGTCGGGCAATGCATTACACTGCAGCTTGTCTAGCTAATAAGAATCATGGGCTTATCCGGACAGAAGAGGAGTTTTTCTCCTTAGAGAAAAAAATCTCCAACAGGAAAACTCACATCCTCCTTCCCCAAGTTGAGCAGATAAGAATTAATCCCCTTTACTTGTTGTAGGAAAATGTACTCACAGCGCATCAGCCCAAACACATTTTGTCCTCAGGCAATTCTGCCTATCTGTTACTACCAGCTTGGGCTTCTGAGCCTCATTGGACCTAAACTAGTCTTGACTATACTTAGCTGAAACTGTCTTCTCAGCTAATGCTTTCCAACAGCTTCCTTCCTTCCTAGCTGTCCTCATCCCAGCTGCAAGTGCTGGTTTCTCTTGCTAAGCCCTTTCCACTAGTGATTTCTGCTAACTGCTTCTTCCTCTGTTCATTCTCATTACCAACCTGCTGCTCTTGCACTGTGTGACCGTAACAGCTTCCCAGGGCAAGAAGAGTAATATGCAGATGCCTTTGCCAGGTTAACTTTCCTTCTTTATCTTCACACATGATGTCAGTAAGCATTAGATTAGGTCCCTGCCTAGCCCAGGCCCTCCAGATATAATTGGGTTGCTCCACTAAGAGTATTTCATCCAAATTTGTAACTTTCTTTAAAACAGAATAGTACCAAAGGAAATGCAAATGAAACCTGTTTAGGTTAACCACTGTGTTAATTCTCTTTATACTTCTTTACTCCTAACTAGATATCCCTTGTCATCTGGATTGACATTTTGTGAGACATTTGTAGAGCTCTTTTTAACCCTGATTTAAAAATAAACGTGTACAACTTCATTTCAAATGTGGCCTTTCATATAGCAGCACTGGTACAGGAAAACAGAAGGTAACCCAAAGTGCAGGAGCTGCCTTGTGTGGCTGTTTGTAACAAATGAGATCCTCATATAGTAACTTTCCCAGAAAAAAAAAAAAAAAAAAAAAAAAAAAAATTGCTTGAAACAGCACAATTTTTCCCTATTTATATGTTTCCAAAATAATCCCAGGCTGATGAAAGAATGCTGCTCTAGAAAATCAGCTCTCTGGCTGGAATAGCATGTGACGCTATTGGCACTTAAATAGATTTATTCATATTCGAAGGCACCTGTTCTGTGTATACATTCCAACTGCATTGTGGGGAGCTCTCAGCTTCAGGTCTAGGTCTTCTTTCCTGACCCGCCACATCACCTAAATATTGGTGTGTGTACTCTGGCTCCATTTTGGCATGTCTGTTGTCCCTCTGGGTGATAAAGGCTGAATGCAGAAGAACAGGACCTAAGTATTTGCGTCCAATTCCAGGTACAATTCTGACGCATTTACATTATTATTGGGCCTGTCCTCTTCAATATCTTTATTGATGACCTCGACGTGGGCATTGAGTGCACCCTCAGTAAATTTGCAGATGACACCAAATTGGCTGGAAGTGTGGATCTGCCTGGGGGTAGCGAGGCCCTACAGAGGGATCTGGACAGGCTGGAGAGCTGGGCTGAAGCCAATGGGATGAGTTTCAACAAGGCCAAATGCCGGGTCCTGCACTTCGGCCACAACAACCCCAGGCGACGCTACAGGCTTGGGGCTGAGTGGCTGGAGGACTGCGTAGAGGAAATGGACCTGGGGGTATTGATTGATGCTCGGCTGAACATAAGCCAGCAGTGTGCCCAGGTGGCCAAGAAGGCCAATGGCATCCTGGCTTGCATCAGAAACAGTGTTGCAAGCAGGAGCAGAGAGGAGATTGTTCCCCTGTATTCAGCACTGGTGAGGCCGCACCTGGAGTACTGTGTCCAGTTTTGGGCCCCTCACTGCAGGAAAGATATTGAGGCCCTGGAACGTGTTCAAAGGAGGGCAACAAAGCTGGTGAGGGGTCTGGAACACAGGCCATTTGAGGAGAGGCTGAAGGAGCTGGGAATGTTCAGCCTGGAGAAGAGGAGGCTCAGGGGAGACCTCATTGCTCTCTATAACTTCCTGAAGGGAGTTGTAGTGAGCTGGGGGTCGGTCTCTTCTCTCGTGTCATTAGTGATAGGACAAGAGGGAATGGCTTCAAGCTATGGCAGGGGAGATTCAGGCTGGACATGAGAAAGTATTGCTTTTCAGAAAGGGTGGTCAGGCACTGGAACGGACTGCCCAGGGAGGTGGTGGAGTCACCGAGCCTGGGGGTGTTCAAGGAAAGGCTGGGTGTTGTGTGGAGGGACGTGGTTTAGTGGGAGCTATTGGTGATAGATGAATGGTTGGACTGGGTGATCTTTTAGGTCTTTTCCAACCTTGGTGATTCTATGATTCTATGATTCTATGATTATGCCAATATTCAGCTTGCTGGCTAGCCAAAGGTACCTGAGCAAATCTCTAAGCTTTCAACACTATTCATACCTTCCCTCAGAACTAAAATATTCAACTTTGTGCTATCATTGCTATCCCAGAACAGACTGCAAAAAACCTTCTCATTTCATACATCACTCACAATACCATATATTTAGAGAAGAGTTAATAGAATATGGGTTAGAGTCAAGTAAATGTTTGCAAAGAGCATGTCCGAGTTCATAATTTTACTGCTAAATAAATTTCTTGACAATTAGGAAATTAATTTGTGAGGAATGACTGTGTTCACAGCTCTGATTCATACAGGAAGGGGGAAGACAAATAAAAAGTAAAAAATAAAACAAAAGTAAATAAATAAAAAGTAAAAAAATAAAAAAATTATTTAATTTAAGATGCTGGAAGACATACCATGCCCAACCCATCTAGTCTGTTGTTACTACATTAATGAAAGAAGATGCTTGACATGGAAGTCACAGCTGATCTTCCTATTGCTGACAGTCAGCTCAGGTGCTCTTACAGAGGCTTATTTGAAAATCCATAGACTGATTTTACTATCCATATGGACTGAATTAGATTGTCCAGGGTCTATGTTCCAAACTATCTTCAGCTACTGTGTTACTATCTTTATTAAAACAACTGATGAAGCTGATGATTCTTATATTTGAATTGCTAGAAGACTGAGTACAAATGAAGATGCTAGAAGACTCGTAAACTGGGACTAAGGGCCCAACAGTTTTACTTAGGAAACATCTGCTGTCTGACACTCTGCTCTACTTGGGTATTTGTTCAGGCAGATGTACCACAGCTGTATAGAGAGAAACCTTCTGGAACTGTCTTGCATTACAACTTAGCACAATCTTTCTCAGAAGAAACCTCAGGCTAATCAGATATGAGCACTATACCTCCTCCAGGAGATAGCAATGGTCTAGCACAGCAGATAAATTTTAATCTAATACTATAACAGCTCAGAGCATTGGCTACTGCTGACTGCGTATAGCAAACCTGCCCAATCCATAAAATCCTCTTCCATATGGCCATATTGCCTCTCATCTAGCAGAAAGACCGAAAGACTGGCTTCTCCTCACTTTATGGAACTCACAAAACTTTATTCTCTTCTGTGTTAGTCTATTCTTTGTGCTGGTCACATGGGTATATTTCAGAGAAATGCAGTTTCTCTCAGGCTCTTAAATAGCCAGAAAGGGTTCATATACCATCTATTTTCCAAATAATACTTCTGCAACCGGTTCTTCAAAACAAGGTTTCCAATCATTTTCTATTTTAGCCTACCTATGCACCTGCATTGAAATGGACCTAAGGGAAGGATTATTCACACTGATGCGGAGTCACCACATCTACCCAAGTAGGAATAGTAAAAAAGGTGGTGAGAAAGTTCTTGGGACACAAGCTCCCAATCTCTCTTCCATCCCAAGTAATAAGCCTGATTCTGGACTTGTTTCAGTTTTCTTGTTGCAGCAGTCTGGGTGCCCTGCATACAACAAGTCATTTGTGGAAACTGCAGATGTGACTGGCATAGGCAGTAGGTGAGGCCCCTGGATACAGAGGCAAATGTGATGTGCACGAGCAGGGGGACAAGAGGAGTCAAGCTGGTGATGCATATGGCATCTCATTGTGGAGGAAAGAAAAGGTCACCAAAATAGTCATTCCACCTAAGATTGTCCCTTCTGAAATGTGTGCTGCCTGACTGACAAACTTCACATTCAAGTTGGTTTTAAGAAGGGCAGTGACCTGCCTAAAGGTCTTTTACAATACCAATGCTAAAGGGCAGTTTAAAAGGTGTTCAAATAGAGAGTATTGCCAGGTGAAAAGTATTTGGATAATGCTGTTCTGAAGTTCAATGTGGATCTTGAAATCTTTTTTCAACTTACTTTGTGTTTTGTCTTCTTAATTTTCAAAATTTCATCGAACACCTAAGTGTACTTAAATAGTGCTAGGAAATTACCACAGAAAATTGGTACAGGTATCCTGCTTGTTAAAGCAGATCCAAATGAAATATAATGTGATCTTTTTAAAGTAAAAAGATGCTAGATCCTCACCAGAAACATGTTATTTTATACTCTGTGTCTACCCTTCCTCTTCAGTTGTAGTTCTGTCGTTGAGTACAGCAAGAATAAAAGCCACTCTGCTACTATGATCTCAAGGAGCTACAATGCAAGAGGCACAAAAATTCTATTCCTTGTTATTGCTTCACTTTCTCATCTCCAGCTAGCTGGTTGTACACTCTATGTACATTAACAAATATTTATCCAATAGGCAACTCTTGCTAAAATGGGGAGATTTTGAAGGGTGAAAAGGGAGGGTTACCCATAATCCAGAGTAACATCTCCCAGTACTGCGAGCATTTCAGCCTGCTCTCAAGTGAAGATTTGCTTGGTCATAGGCTTTCAACAGCAGTCCAAATTGTTGTTATTGTTATTGCTTTTAAGGTAAACAACTCTCTTAGTGCCTGGACTGACACTATTTTTAGGTGAGGATGAAAGAATAGGTCTTGTCTCATCTTATACTCCCCCTCAAGAGCATTCCGTGCTTCATTACCAGCCACTTTGCAAGGCTCCTTCTGGCAACAGGAGCTCCCGTCAGGGAGTCCAAAACTTACTGCCTGGTTCCACAGGCACAATTTTCCTGGCACTGCTTCTTCATAAATTGTCCAACTAGGAATGCAATTATGGAGGAACAAGCAGCACAATTTGCAGAATTAAGCTAGTTTTCTTTTCTCTGTTAAATGTCTCCAAATTGAATGATGTCTTAACCTTAGAATAGAGTGTGATTTAGGTGATACAGTCTTACCATTTTAGCTATAAATTGATTCAGGAAAGCTATGTGTATATGTATATATATATATACATATATATACACACATATATACAAACATGTACATCAGCTGCTGTTAAACACTGATACAAACTAAGCACATATAAATCAGATAAAAGATACCGAGTTTCCAAATGAACGTTTATATGTAGTTTTAGCAAGTACAAAAACCAAACTATTTAAACTGGTAGAACTCTTATTTACAGAAAGCACTTACACATGTAAAGAAGATACATGAAGTCTGTTGTCAACATAACAGTTACGATATTTAAAATGCTGCTCAAAGCTTTACACAGAATCATTTTTGTTCAGATTTTATTCTATCACCAGAACATCGCCTGCTAAGTAACAAGGAAGACAAAGACTGAAAAAAGAACTAATAGAAAATAAGCAGGGTGATTCCACCTTTCCTAAAGTATGCTGGCAGCTGTCTTCATTGGAAATTATTGTCAATATGCATTTCAAGGTATGAAACACAAAATACTACAGAGCCTTCAAATAACTTCAGGAAGCCTTCCCTTAAATAGCACAAAAAACATAAAGCAATTTTCATAAAGCCCAATTATAACGTAGAATAATAAAATCATACAACACCCTGAATTGGCAGAGACCCACAAATACCACTGAGTCCCGCTCTGGGCTCCACACAGCACCACCCATAGATCAAACCCTGTTTCTTTGTGTTGCCCAAACGCTCCCTGAGCTCCTGCACTGTGTTCCCTACCCACAGCCCTGTGCAGCCCATCCCATGCCCTCCACCCTGTGGTGCAGAGCTTTTCCCTGACCCCCATCTGCCCTCCCCTGACGCAGCTCCATGCCGTTCCCTCTTACATTATGTCACTCAAGCCTGCACATGGTTCTCAAGCTGAGGCTGCAAAGCACAGGGCAGAGTGGGACAATCCCTTCCCTCACCCAGCTGGAAATGCTGGGCACGATGAGTGGCCATCCGTAGAGAATTGATTTCTAAGTAGAGGCTAATTGAAAATGTTGAGCTGGGTCACCAGTTTGGCACTGACTTTTTTCGTTTTTTGTTGTTGTTGTTGTTTTTTAAAGCAAAGAAAGAAACTAAAGAAGTTTATTTTCCATGTGCATTTTGCTGGCTGAACTTTATAAGAGGGTTATTTACCTTTAAAAACTGCTATATCTTACGTCTACAAAGATCCAGCCTCAACAAATACTTGCATACATATTTAATATAATGTGAAGACAATTGGGCTGTTTGTATGCCTACTGCTGAGTGTGTATCTTAGCATTTCCAGCATGTAAGCATTCATCAGTGGAAAATAATTTCTTATGAATTTTACAGATCTTCTTTCATTATTGTTTGGGAAAGGTGTTATGTTGCTCATTTGAGGATACTCTTCTAATTGTGGTTCCACCATAGCAGCAAATAGAAGCACTAGCAAGACATGAATTTAGACAACAAGAAAGCTAAATAATCCTGTATAGTTTCAGTAGCTTATTATCCAGTTGCATCTGGAAGAAAAAAAAAAAGGAAAAATCACTGTTTATTCTGTCACATCCTAATGCAAGCTTTATAATCCTCATAAGGTTTGAAGACATGCTAACCATTTGAATTTCCAGTTTAATAGTACAAGCCACGGTAGTCAAATTTCTCTTCTACTTCCTTCAGTATTCTGGGGAGAAGACAGAAACTGAGAGAATATTTTTGCGCAGGTTAATCATATGAGAACTTTGAGGCAGACTGACTATTAGCTGACTGCTAACTATACAAATGAAGAAGAATTTGGCCCTAGGATATTTGCAAGTTTTTCATTTTTTAAACAAATTTTGAAGTTTAACATTAAGTTTAGCATTAGCTAAAGTTTTGCAGTTTTGCCTTTTTTTTGCCTGAAGTTGCAACTGTCAAAGACTCATTACCATTTTGGATTAACTTAAAATGTTGACAGCAGAACAGCATTTGTGTTCTAGAAGAAAATGGAAGTGTTTGCAATATTCTGAGAAGTTCTTCGCTGCTTTTGAAAACACTACATGATCTTACATAGAACAAAACTGGAGTTAATGAGGTGTCTTCCAAAACAGATCATTACTTAGCCATTAGAGCTGTCTAAGAGCAATGAATTTCTTCACTAGGAAACAAATAGAAGTTAACTGCATCAATTGTACAGCACACATCTTTTGAAATAGTGTAACTTGAGTATCTGAAGTAAAATACAAGACATAGTATACCTTTATCTTGCATATATACATCACACGACAGATCTTGAAATATTAGTTTCTACTTAAGCACTCATTTCTATCTAAATATGAATCAATGTACAATGTAGCACATAAATTTTTAATATGCTAAATAAAAAGTACAGTTTGGCTGTTCCTGCTTGACTGTAATTACAAGTGCTTTTGCAGAAAATCCAAGTACTGAAATTGCTGGATGGAAAATGGCTTCATTAGATTACATTATTTGAAAATGCTTTGGTAGAACACAGAAAATTGCAGAAGAATAATTGTTAATAGGTGTTAATAAATGTTAATAAATCAGCAAAAGCACAGCACAGTAAGAGGTCCAGAGAAGGGCCATGAAGATAATCAGAGAACTAGAACACCTTCTATGTGAGGACTGGCTGAGCTGGGGCTGTTCAGCCCCAAGGCTCCGAGGAGACCTTATAGTGGTCTTCCAGTACTTGAAGGGAGCCTGCAGGAAAGCTGGGGAGGGATTTTTTTTAAGCGCAGGTAGTGACAGGATGAGGGGAATTATTTTAAACTCGAAGAGGGTAGATTTAAACTGGATATTAGGAAGAAATTCTTTACAGTGAGGGTGGTGAGACACTGGAACAGGTTGCCCAGTGATGTTGTGAATGCTCCATCCCTGGGGGATCCAAGCCAAGGCTGGATGGGCTCTGAGCAACCTGGTCTAGAGGGAGCTGTCCCTGCCTATAGTAGGTGGTTGGAACCACCTACTAGATGATCTTAAATGTCCCTTTCAACCCAAACCATTCTATGGTCCTATAATTTTTTATTTTAATTTCTAATGAACTTTTTAGTAGTGAAATTAATTGATAATTAAAAAAGAAACTTCTACGAATTGGTCAAATAAATCACAATAAATTTTTTATACTTTTGATATGAAGAAAATGGGAATCTCCAAAGACTGGACAACTTTTTCATATATCCCAAGAAAGTGAGAAGATAAGTTGCAGCACATAAATTCTCTTTTAAACTATCAACAGAGACTGTTTAATTTTTCCTTACAAAAAGAGTCAGCTTTCACTCATGGAATTTGAAATAAAAGTTTGAGTTGTTCTTTTTGGAAGCCTAATACGCTACACTGTTCCAACAAGAAAATTGAATAAAAATGAAGACATTTAAAATCCAGCACTGTCTAGAACATATTAAATTACATGGAGTCAGGAGTGCTCCCACACTTTTCAGAATGTTATTATCTCAAAATAATTTAAGGAAAAATTTCCATACAAACTCAGTGCAATAATTCAAAAGTTTGTGTTCATTAATTTTCAAATCTAGAACAAATTGAGGCGTGCAGACTGTTGTGTTTTTGTTTTTGTTTTTTTCCAGCTTCATGATATCAAGATGATAATTTGAGTAACTTTTCAGATGCTACAAAACCCAAGATTTCTGCTGAGATTCACCCAAATCTCCTTAAGGAGATTTCATCATTGGCTTTGTAGTTACACAAAACAAATAGCTCTTCAATTAGCATTCATTTTAAATTCCTCTTTCTTAGGTTACTGTGAAAAACGGTAATACTCACTCTAAAAGGTCATGAAATTTTGGCACAAGTGAAGTCAATGGAAAACCGCTGATTTTAAATCACAGGGTTTGGTGTTTTTCTGTTTGTTTGTTTGCTTTTAAATGAGTAAGGAAATATATATATATAGTTTTATTTATTGCTAACCCACACTTCTGTTATCTTAATCCTTAAAATCCACTTTGGCTTGATCTTGTACACAATATTTCAGAATTTTACTTTGTACTATTACTACCATAATTTTTATTGCCTCATGATTTTTGTTCCTTCCATTTATTTTTGAACCCATGACCATAAAATACTATCTTTCATCTCTTTTATACATCTAGAAAAAAAATGTAACAGTGGAATGATAAAAGCTATTTTTATAAAGTCTAGCTTCTTTTCTCAATATACAATTTAGAAAATCTTGCATGAAAACTGTGTTCTCAATTTATGCAAAACTGTTCTTCCTATTGTTTTCTGCAGTGTTTTCTTATTTATTTTATTTGATGCATGGTATGAAGGTGATACAAACCTCATAATTTATCAGAGTTATTTAGTCTTAAATAAATGAAAGAAAGAGTGAGAGAAGGAGTAAAATTATGGCACACTGTTTTCCATGTGGTTGGCATTTGCCCATATTCACCCCTGAGCTAAAAGTAAATCCTTTTACTGTTCTGTAAATTAAATAGGAAAAATCCTTTATTTTTTAAATTTGTGTATTTTTCCTCACTAACTGTGCAAGTTTCACTTTATTATTATTACTATTATTGTTATTGTTGTTATTATTAGTATTAGCATTATCAATATTATTATTCATTTGCACTAGCAAGTATCAGGAGCTTTTCTTGAGCTTTCTGAATTATTTTCAAGGAAAAACCTTGTGTCCACTTGACATGGAATGTAACACATTTCTGTGCATACATTCTTCCAAGGGCTACTACAAAAACTCTTTGTCATTCTTAAAAGTCCACATATTAAAACATAAGTGTGAGTATGACTGAGAGAATTGAAAGTGCTGTGTAATTTCTATCCGTATAAATATTTATATATTCATATACACTTCTAATTAAGAAAGTGGAAGAATTCTTATACTAAAGTGGGTTTTACATGAAGGCTGGCAGATATGATTCTACGATTCTATGATATTTTCCAGTCATTGCTGATGGCAAGTATGCTGCCAGAAAATAGAAAAAGGAGACAGGGAAAATTGCTAGTGGAGAGGAGAATGAGAAATTATAACAATAATATGTATTTTTTAGATCCAGGTGATGTTCAGCACAATTGAATGTCTTTTTTTGAGGGGGGAAGGGGTGGGTAGAATTAATGGGTGCTAGTTATAGAGCAGTAAGAAAAAGCACAGGTCACATAATTTTAATTTCAATGCATCAGCTTCTGCTGTGAAAAAAGCATTTGATGTTGCTGTATCAATGTATTTAAATTTGAGAACTGCTCAACTTTCTTATACTTCTTTTGTTGTCGAGGTTAGACTTGGCTGTTTTGCCTTCATTACACTAGTTATTTCTACATTAAAATTATAAAAGAACAAGCTGAATTCATAATTTTCTGTGCAAAACAGTACTTTGAGGATTGAGAAGGACCCAGTTATGCTGAAGAGGTAACAATGCCATGAATGAAAAACCAAAACATTTTTCTTAAGAGTGAGTGTGTGGGTGGAAATTCCTAGTACTACCTACTTTCCTAATAGAGAAAGGAATACCTTTCCTTTAGAGAAAGGAAAGCAAGTTTTTTTATGAACTGCCTGTATATCACGACTGATTTAAATAATGACAACTACGTGTTTATGCTATATTATCATATTTTGCAGATGTTCAAAGCTATGAGTAAGCCTTTGAGTGCTCAAAAATAGGAATGATTACGAGGACCGAAGAACTTTTATATGCCTCTCCCCTCAGCGCTATCCATGGATATTCTTTGAACAAGTTTTAGCAAGAGCTTCAGAACTGAATCCCTATGGTTTATTCTTCTTTTTTTTTTCCAGGAGACAAGTGGCAGATTTTCACAGTGAAGCCAGAGCAAATAACAAAGGCTTCTCTTACATTTGTAAACACATTTAATTTTTTTTTTTTTTTTTTTTTTTAACATTTTAAAGAAAGAAAGAAGCAAGAAAAGGACTTTATGGAACCAGCCAGTACATATAAAGTAGGTGAGCTCACCTAATTATAATTGATACAGTACATGCATATATTTTCAAGTTGACCTTCATGTAACTCTATATGCTGTTCAATATTGCAGTCATATATATATTGTAATCTTGACTATCAGAATTCTCATATATTGATTCTTCAGCTTCTGTTAATAAAAGATGGGCAGGCAGTTTTAGGGAACTATGTAAGCTTCAGTTGGGCAGAATACCTCTTTTGTCAGATGTATGCACAGACATAAGAAGAATTTCCCTCAGCTCTTGGTCCAGGCTACAAAGAGGAATCTGCTTTTCCCTTTATGTTCTCAGGTATCCCAAAAGAAAAAGAAATAACACTGCTGAAGAGCCTGTGTTTGATATGCAGCATTACGTGTTAACATACAGTATATACATATATATATGACAGCGGAAAAGGGGAAGTTTCACTTGAAGTATGCATAAAAATTTTACATATTATGAAACTGTATGTAAATAAGAGTGCACATTTCATGCTGATATACTGCAGGTAAACACTTTTATTAAGATTTACCTACAAGCTATTGCGTCAGTTAAATTGAATCAACATATTGGAAATGAAATTTGGAAAGTCTTCCCATGCAAAGAGGATTTGAGAAATTTCACCACACATTTTGTACAGTTAAATAATCGGCACTTTTTAGGCCAAATGAACAAGTTAACATTGTTCATACTCTTTTTTAGCTCAGCCATTTTAAAGGCACTTCAAAAATGCGGACAAGCCTTTCTGTAATCCAAGAGTATGCAAGTTACCGTGTGATCAGTCAGAGATGCATGGTAATATTGCTAAGATCTGGAAGGAGCTATATGAATAACAAGGAAGACAAGCTATATGCAGATCAGAGAGACATCTGCATAAGTCCTGAGGGAACTGGATAGACTGAAGCTGCGGGAGTTACTTCATTTTCTGAAGTGTCTATTGCTGCTGGAGCCAGCAGGGATCCCCACAATGGTGCAAAAATAGTGTGGGATGAACACGCAGGAGAAGAGGCCGACAGCAGGAATAACCACAATTAGGTTCAGCCTGCAATTAGACTGGTTTAGCACAAAATGAAACTGCAGAACTATACGATTCTCATTACAGCACTGTCTCAAACCTTCAAGTGCTCAAAGCATAAATATTCTTGGAGCTCCCATGAAGTAGGGAGGACTTACTTCTGCTTCATCAGAGAAAAACTGTAACACAGAGCAGTACCTTCTCCTCAGTGTCAGCAAAGCTTATAAGAGCCCACTAAAATACAGCCTAGCCAAGTATCTAGTATCTATAGTAGCAAGCACTACTATTGCTAATGCGGCCTTTACTGATACAGGTCATATTATCTCCTCAAACAAAATAACACCTACCAGCCGAATTTACTGTTTCTGGCCTAGATTAGGACTTCTGCTAACATTAAAAACATACTTGAAGAAATGTATAAATCCTAACCAATGTTAAGGTGTGGTTTCATAGCCACCTGGTGCTCATTTAAGGATCTGCCTCACCTGTGTATCACACTCCCACCCTTCCCCTTATGCTCTGTGTACATATTCCCAATGACATCCTTTGTGTCTCACCAAGTAATTTCAGACCAGACTGTAAGTGAAACAATTTCATAGAATTAGTCATCCTTGGGGTCATCTTTCCCCTAGACTGCTTCATGCCAGAAAGAAGACAGCAATAGGGGAGAGTATCCAAGGAGGCTGGGAGGGTGGATTGTGTTTTTCAGAAGCAGTACAAGTTTAAGTAATCTTAAAACCATCATATAACAGCACTGTTATTTTAGCAGTACAAAGTGTTTGGATCAAGCAACCCTTATTCTTCTGAATATAGCAATTGACAAGTATAATAGATACACTTTGACTTCTCCTCCAGAGAAATAAAATATCTTGTGCAAGGTCCCACAGGATGCGTGTGGAAGAGCTGCACGCAGAGCAGAAATCTTGTGAGCTTTAATTGTTGTGATATATATCCTGCAGAAAGCTTACACTTCTTCTGTTATAAAATGTTTATCACCCCGTATTTCAGTATCTGAGGACTTTTTTGTCATCTTTTTAGAATGTTCATCTCTGAGCGAAGATATTTGTAATAAATACTACAGATGGGGAAATCCAGTGGTGCATCAGACAGCTTACTGAAAGTGCTCTGGTGATAATTTGGGGATTTATTGGTACTCTCTTCTAATTTTGATGCAGAACAATTTTAATTATTTTTTAAATTTATTGTTAGAAAGTTGAATGGCAAACGAGAAGCTCATTCAGCTACTGCGTGATGTGGGATGCATTCCTCTCACATGATAATGAATCACTTGGGGGAAGAACAGCTGCATATGACTCTCATAGCATAATAAACCAAAGGTTCATAAATTCCAGGTGCAACAATTTACGGTGTTAATATGCAGTAGAACAGAGAGTTGATTTTGATTTACAGGATTTTCTGACTAGCGTAGAAAAAGAGTAAGTGGCAACATAAGTAAGCATAAGTAAGTGGCAAGAATTTCAAGTTTATTTTTGAAACCAGCTGACCAAGGAAGTCCAGATTGCTGTGTAAATTACATGACTTCCCAGACAGAAAAGAAGTGCTGCGTGTGTAATCACTTACTTTACTAAAAATGCACCATGGCCTTTCTTTTAATCTCATGCTCAATGAGTATGGAGCTAAAAGGTTTTCCATCTGCTCTTATTTTCTTCAGATAATGTCACTGAAGTTTCACAGATGGAGGTGCAGACATCAGGAAAAACCTACTTGAGCAAAATGAGAAAACCAACCATTCACAAACAAGTTGGAGAAGGAAACAGTGATACAACGACCATGAATTTTACAGCTCTTTTTTTTTTTTTTTTCAGCTATAGCAGTCACTCCATATTATGTTTGTTTTTTATCAATACATTCTACAGAGTGATTTTTTTCTCCCTAGATACTGGATTCCTTTCATAGTAATTTCTAATACTAGGAATCCATAGTAAATATTCTTCACTGGATAGAAGACAGTTGACTGCTTGTGAGAAGACCAATAGTATCCATGTGCTCATGTGAAGAATTTACTTTCAGTATTCATACCACAGGAAATACTGAAGGAAGTAAAAATTGAACTACTGCTGGCAGTAATTGCCAGAACTTCAGTTCAGGCAACCAGTTTCCAAGTGTCTCAGGATGAACCAACTATAGATTTTAAAATAAAACGTTTAAACAATGCTGAGAGATTATTAGTTGAATAATCAGATGTTCATCTCCAGGCTTTCTACAATGGCAAAATTTTTTTTTATTCTGTCATAATTCTTCTAACCCTACATAGACATTCCCTTCTGCTACGTCTTGACATTTGGAAGAAGACATTGTGCAGACATAAACCAGCACATTTAGCTGATAGGGGTGGAAGTGTGGATTTGAATAATCTCAGAAATAGCTCTTTCCAAGTGCCCTAGCACCAGGGTTTGGGGCAAAGAGAGCAGACTGGCAACACTTCCTTTTCTGATGTATGCTGTAAAAGGAGAAACTTTTTTAAAACTCCAAAAGTTCAGCGGAACTGGTTCTTGTTTCTGCTGCTATTCTTGGCTCCTATCGATGCAGAAAAGAGCCTTGGATATGTTTCAGACTCAGACCTAAGTCTTTGGTTTTTTGGAACAAAAATAGATAAGGTATTTTAATACTCCACTGTGTAATTCTGTGTCATAAATGCTTCTGCTGGAAGCTTATGGCTCTGGAAAAATTGAGAAGCAATCTACTCTGTACGAGGTGGCCACAACTTTACGACTTCCAAATGATAACACCACCTGCTAATTTGAATAGATGGCTGTGAATGTGATGGATCATATGCAGTACCAGATGGCATTTTGTACTAGACGGCACCTAGATAATACAGAAGGTAGGGGAAACAGCTTGATGTGCTGGCAGCTGCAGAGGAGAGGGAACAGCACTAGTTGTGAAGCTGCAGGTTGCTGTCCTCACTGGATCATCCTGCAAAGCTGGAAAAGGCTGGTGTAGCCAATATCATCTTTCTCACTCCAAAAACCTTTTTCCTCTATTTTTTTTTTTTCCCTCTCTTGTCAGGCAGGGCAAAAGCTCTGACTGGTCCTGTCTTTGACTCCACATTGAATCCCAGAACGCGAAGAGCACAGTCTGCCAGACTTGTCACCAGAGCACCCCACTCATCTACAGTGGGCAGCAGGGGCTTTGAGGCTCTTGCATGGGGTCATCCTGTTTTAGGTCTCTCCCCAGACAGGGTCCCCACATCCCAGGCTCTTGAGGAGGGAGCTGGGCTACAGTGAGCAGCCAGGTCTGATTTATAAGGGGCCTGCAGGGAGGGCTGAAGACCAAACCAGGGATGACTTGTATACTCAGAGAGCACCTTTTCAAAACTAAAAAAAGAAACAAACAAAAGAAAACCCCAACAACAAACCAAGAAAACAAAAAAATTGTGTAGTAACAGTTTTTTGGCCTGACTATTGTCTCTTTTCCTTGCTTCCATTGTTGATAAAGTTCCCCAAGGTACCGTTCAACAAATGCAAACGAGCACTGTGCAGCTGTGCTCTTCTGTCCCTCCATGCTTCTTATGCTTGCTTTGGTGTGACTGATTGGTAAAGAAGTTGGGTAAACAAGCTACACGCCAGCTGAAATTTTCCTTTCATCACAAATATTCCCAGCTGGACAGATGCTGCCAGAAGCTGACTATTTTATGCTGCCTAGGCAAAGTAATGGAACTGATTCAGTGGAAGGGATATTGGCCTACATATTTGCTATTTAAATAGCTTTCACATTTAAAGGGATGAATGAATAAAAAGTAAGCAATGTAAAATAATTTCATGTTACTAGGAGACCTCAGTGTGTGGAAGAGATAGTGAGGATATAGTTTATTCAATTGACAAAAAATTTCAAAGACTGCATGAATAGCAAAATATAGTGTCTGCAATTCCCAGACTTCACTCTAGGACATTATTTTGATAAATGACAATGCTCTTTAGATAAAATATTGACTATTTTAAGTTCAATATATAGTCACTACAGAAGTTGTTACTGGTAGAAAATTAAGTTCTTAGTTATTTTTGATGAAAATGGATATAGAACAAGACTGGACATAATGGCAGACCATTATTGGAACATCTGATATGCAGACTATTAGAGTGAAGATATATTTATGGTTATCTTTTTACATATATTTCAAGTTCCATTTCTAAATTCTTTAAGAAACAAACAAACAAACATGCTGGATTGGCTAGACTGATTAAAACTGTCAAATTCCATAGCTATCCCATTTTTTCCCCCTATTTTATTACAAATACACACAACTAATTGTTCAGCAAGCATGCGATAACTGAGATTCACCTGAAAAAGACAACCTTCTAAAGCATAAAATACCACCATTCTCGGTATCTCTTGAATTTATTACTACTTCTTCTGTCAATGTGCTGGTAATTCGTGTCCACCCTTCACAGTTTTTTTTGTTTTTTGTTTTTTGTTTTTTTTTGCAAATGCATCAATGCAAAACATGTGAACTAGCATGTCTTTAATTTAGTAAACATTTATTGTAAAGCAACCTGAGCACTACGACAATTTCCAGCACTTAGAATTCAACCTAAAAGGGGCTGCACGAGATTTTACAAAATAAAAAAAGGAAAGTCATGCCTGAGTTCAAGAGCATTTAGAAAAAAAAAAAAAAAATAGTTGAAAAGGAAAAAATTGAATTATAACCTAAATAGATTAAGAATTAAATATTGATTCAAACTTCTGATTTATAACATTTTCCTCTAAAAGGCTACTTATAAGGGAAGGGGTACTACAAGGAAGAGAGATGTGAGACTCACATGTGGCAGAAAAGGGTTAGTACTGGGATATTAAAATTGTGTAATTAAAAAGGAATCTCCAGTACATATATTTTTTGCAGGGGTTGGCATCTTCAATTACCAGTAGACTCCATTTTTGGCAGTTCTCTGTAATAAAGATTATTGACTGCTAAATAAAAAGTAAGAGAAAATATTAATATGATGATAACATTGCCATAGATAGCTCATGTGCAGAAAAACCTTAGCATAGTTTTTGCGACAAAATATCGTGGGTTAGCTCACTACTTTCTGCTGGAGGTGACCTCCCAGCTGAAGGGCCACGACGCTGCGTCACCTGGCTGCCGACTGGCAGAACATTGAACAAATCGCCTCTGCTCCTCCAAGTCTCTCTAGGAGGTCTTCCCACCGAGGCCAATCCCAGGGACACTGGCCTGCACATACTGCCCTCTGGCAGTGAGGAAGAAAAGTGCACAAGGCAGATACTTGAAATCAGCCCCAGCCCCTCAAGGTAACAGTAACAGGGAAGTCAGACCTGGAGTTAATGTCATCACACCTCACGTCTCCTCTCTGCTTCCAGTTTGAATCACAAGCAACATCGATTGCTTTTACAGATAATTAAATTAAATTAAAAAAAAAAAAAAAAAAAAAAAAAAAACAGAAAGAAAAAAGAAAAATAAAAGGAGTTCTGTACCACCAGATAAAAGCAGGAAGGAAGGAAAAAAGTTTCATACTTTTCATGGTTCACTTTGCTTAGTCATTAATTCATTGCTTAGCTCAGTTTTCATAGAAGCATGGAGTCACCAAGGTTGAAAAAACCTCTAAGATCATCTAGTCCAACTGCCACCTACCACCAGTGTTTCCCCTCTAAACCATGTCTCTTGGTATAGCATCTAAAGATTTCTTGGACATCTTCAGGGACAGTGACTCAACCACCTCCCTGGGCAACCTGTTTCAGAGACGGAACACTCTTTCTGAGAAGATGTTCTTCCTAATATCCAGCCTGAACTTCTCCTGGCACAACTTGAGGCCATCCCCCCCTATTCCTACAGTGGGAGAAAAGGCTGACACCCACCTCACCACAATCTCCACGTAGTTGTAGAGAGCAACAACCTCTCTTGTAAGCCTCCTCTTCTCTATACTAAACAAGCCCAGTGCCCTCAGCTTCTCCCCGTAAGACTTTTGCTCCAGACTTCTCACCAGCTTCACTGTCCTCCTCTGGACACACTCCAGGGTCTTGATGTCTTTCTTGTAGTGAGGGCCTCAAAACCAATAACAGTACTCAAGGTGCAGCCTTACCAGCACTGAGTAGAGAGGGACAGTCACTTCCCTGCTGCTTTTGGCAACACTATTTCTTATACAAGTCAAGATTTGCTGTCTAGGCTACCCAGGCACAGTGCTGGTTCATGTTTAATCAAGCATCAACCAGTGCTCCCAGGCCCATTCCTTCCATATAGTCTTCCAGCCACTCTGCCCTAAGCCTTTGGTGTTGCCTGGGGTTGTTGTGGCCAAAGAGCAGGTCCTGGTACTTTGTCTTGATCTTCATCCCATTGGTCTCAGCCTAACTATCCATCCTGTCCAGATCTGTTTGTAGAGCCTTTCTATCCCCAGGCAGATCAACACTTCCCACTAATGTGGTGTTGCATGCAAACTTACTGAGGGTGCACTTAATCCCATTGTCCAGGTCATCAATAAAGATATTATACAGGACAGGCCCCAGTTCTGCCCCCTGATTTAACTCCATTCACCACCACTTTCTGGGCCTGGACATCCACCCACTTCTTTACCCAGCAAAGATACTCCTGCCCAAGCTATGGGCTGACAGCTTCCCCAGAAGAATACTGTCAAAGGCTTTGATGAAGTTTAGGTAGACTGTATCAATAACCTTTCCCTCATCCACCAAGCAGGTCACTCAATCATAGAAAGACATCGGGTTGGTCAACCAGGACCTACCTATCACGAACCCATGCTGGCTAGGCCTGATCTCCCACTTATCCTGCAAATGCTATGTGATCTCACTCAATATGGTCTGTTACATAACCTATCCTGGCACTGAGGTTAGGCTGACAGGTCTGTAGTTCCCTGAATCCTCCTTATAACCCTTCTTGTAGATCAGTGTGACTGGAGGCACTCACGCTGGCAAGCCTCCAATCCAAGTATTTTGGATTCTTCCCTTCGCTCTTTCACATCTCAAGTTCAGTTTAGTTCAGTTTACTTCTTATCTCATTGCCTCTTTAGTAAACATGTCTTTGCAGACCTTCCACTGCACTCGGAGGCATAAGAAGTTGTTCACAGAATCATGGCATATCCTGAGAAAGAAGGAATCCAAAGGATCACTGAGTCCAACTCCTGGCTTCACACAGGACCACCCAAAAAATCAGTATTTCATATCAAGCAGTATTTCTGAGATCATTGTCCAAACATTTCTTGAACTCTGGCAGCTTCGTTCCATGACCACTGCTCTGGGGAGTTTATTCCAGTACCCGATTGTGCTTTCAGTGAGGAACCTTTTCCTAAGATCGTTGCTATTAAGAATGACTACCTCCAGTAGTCAAGACAACTGTCCTGAAAAGGTGTGCATGCTTATCCTTTAATGTACTGAATTAAAGTAGGAGTTTCAACACTGAGAAAACACAGACTGCTCCAGGTGCCACTACTAGGCAAAGGGAGTCAAGTTGGTATCCAACCAGCAGGGCAGTATTGGGGCAGATTTTATATTGCCACCATGTGGCAAGATGGAATGGTTGTGCCCTGCTTCAGTGAACCATGCTGGTGTACAGTTCTAGCCCACAAAACAGAATACAGATCAATTTTTCAAACAAACAGTCACAGTGTAAATCAATGCCTATATTATTTCAGTTCTTTTCATATTCTGGAGGCTCCGAAGTAAGGGCCTTCAGCTACAACTATGCTTTATAGATCTGTAGAGCAGATGCTTTTCAAGAAATTTAAGGGTTAAACCATCTTGCCTCTGCATTATTGAAGCATAAAGAGCATTACCCAAAAGCGTGGAGGTCTGAAATATGTACTGTGAATAAAACAATTCAGTCACAACATTACCCATCTTAAAAATTCTCTGCCTCTTCCAAATCATAGCAGGATCCAAAAAGAAACGAGTTTCAGACTCTGTAAAATACGGTTCATGATCTGCTTCATGACATATAAAAGTAAAAAAAAAAAAAACAGTTTATGCTGTAAGTCAACATCTAGAAAGAATAATGAACCTACAGCAAGACGTGCCGCCCTCAGAAATAGCGCAGTTCTTAGTTGTCCAAAAAACTGGCAGGGTGTCATCTCATTTTTCCATTCTGGTAGAAGCGGACAGACGATTAAAATTAACAGAAGAAAAATCTTTAGAACAAATGTGACTCAGGGCTCAAACCAGAGACAGATAAGTTATCTTGTGACATGCTGGAAAGGCTGGTAAAAAGAGGTATGTTAAACCACCATCTAGTGCATGAACTTGTAAAAAACTGACATTCTCCAGAACTATCTGCCTCAGCCCAGTATCCTCCTCAGAACATCATTTATGCTGTGCTTATCTTTGTTAGGCTTGTGGAATCCAATAAATATCTCAAAAGAAAATTTATAGGGCATCAAAGTAATAAATATCCTTCAACACCAGTTGTACATACATACCTTTCTTCCCAGCTAAACTCTTCTCAGTTAGACAAATGGCTTGTAAGCACTGATGTCCTATTTACTGTTGAAGTCATTTCAAGCGCAAAGCTGAATTTTAGGATTAAACCTGTCCATTACAGAGGTTGCTGTAGCAACAGCTACGTTTTAAAACTGAAATGTTAGTTTTACAATGGTCTTTTTCATTTTCTGATCATATCCAGTAACCATTTCATTGGGTTGAATGTTTGGGATATGCCCAGAGGTGATTTAATTTCAGTAATTTACATAGCAGCTTATCTAGTGACCCTAAGTTCTGTTTTTTATTGAAAACAATGTATTATAGCCCTAACTTGTGCATGTCAACCTCATTTGTGCGATATATTTTGATTAAACGTTTTATTTAGAATCAAAGAATTTAAACTTAGCTTGCTTTATGGATCTCAAGCATAAAACCAAGTATGAAGAAGAAACAGAGAGTTCCAAGTCCATTTTTCTTCTGACTGAAGAGCCCTGGCCAGTTCAGATGCCTCCTAGAAAAACAAGTAGCTTCACTACTGATCACATTTCAGACTTTGCCATTTAGCTCTGCATCACATTTCAGTACTTTTGTTGCATAAAAACCTCTTTGTGTTATTAACGCGCCATTAACAGCTCTCTCTTCTCTCTCACACCACTGAAACACAAAGGTTCCAGATGCTGTATCAACAAGTTTGTCTATGCTGTCTAACTGAGAAGTGTAACACTCAGGAGAGTTTACTGGCATTTAAAACTTGCAAAACCACAATGATGCAAATGGCAGCAACTCTCCCAGACATTCCCAGTCAAGGTCAGCATGGGCAGTCCCCATTGTGCCAGTTGGATTTGGTATGAAGCAGTCTTGAATACATTTAGCTGCTTCCATTCTGTCTCTCCTCTTCCCCTTCATTTCCCCTCTTTCTCCTACAGACATGCTCCAAAATCCATGGCTGGCCAGCTGTTGGAAAGACACAACCAACACAGTCAGGTAGGCTCCTGCCATGGCAGCCTTCTCCGCCACAGGCCATGAAGCTATTGGCAGCACTCACAGGGCTGACAAGCTGTTGCAAAGGTCTGTCACCCATCTAACACCAGTGAAGCGGTACTACCAGCATCCCAAATCCCACTGTAAGATGCTGAGATGCCTGTGCTTGTGAGCCTGCTGCCAACATTTGTGTTGCTACCACCTGGGAAGAAGGAAGGGCAGAAGCGTTTCTCGCTGCATTCCTTGGAGCAACATCAACCTCATTATTTTTCAATGAGAGGAACATCAAGAAGAATGATGCCACCCAACCTAATTATTTTATCAATCTTTGAATTGGATTGTTAATTATATTCTTCTTAAGTGCTTTTCATTTCAGATTGAATGTTATTTTTAAAATACATTTTGCTGATAATATTTTACATTATGCTTCTTCAAGATGACTGGTTATAGCAGATCTATTAATAACTTCTTAATGAAGTGAGAGTTTCTTAATATGTCTTAGTCTGAGCTGTGCTAAAATTTCAGTGTGAGAGTAATTAATTTAGGAGCTTCAGATATGGTTTTTCATTTAAATAAGATTGAGTGATCTGAGATCTGTGCATCCGCACAGATTTCTACTTTAAAAGGAATTTTACAATATCAGATATAACAACAGTAGGTTTCTTGTCTATTGTTTATTTACCTTGAAGAAACAGAAGCTGTCCATTAAAAGGATGTATTCTTATTTCTTTCTGTCAGGAACATGTTCACAATGTTCTCACTCTTCCGTTTCTTTCCCCTGAACAATGCTCTAGACATTGCTGATACGCAGCTATGGCATTCACAGGCATATTAAAGTTATTTACAAAATTGTTGGAGGCAGTTACAGTCTGGAGTACATGTCCCAGACTATATTGCCTTTAGAAACACAGGTTACAAAGTCATTTCCTCTAGTTTAATCAGAGCCCTGAGATGTTTCGAATGGCATTGTATAAACAAAGCAAAATATTAAACAACATCCTCCTTGTTTCCCTCAGTAAATGAATAACCCTGTGTTTCCCAAGGGAGAAAAGCTCCATAAGACCTGAAAGAAAATGAAGTTAAAGGATTACAGTATGACCTTGGAAGAAAAACTGCAATCAGGGTGTCGCCACATTTCATTTCATCTTCAATTAAAAAAATCTTGAAAACTGGTGCTTTCTGGTTCACAGAGGAGTGCTTGATATTTAAAAATAAATCTGCATCCCATTTTGATCTGTTCAATGGAAATATTATCACCACAGTCTATTAATTTAGATATCTGATCTGTATTGTGAGAGGAAAAACCACTTTACTTCTTCCTTGAAAGATGGTTTTATCAGATGATAGAAAAAAAATGTCAAGGGAAGAAAAGAAAGCTCTACAGATAAATTGAAAGAGCCTTCCAAGAAAGCTCATGTGTAAAAATAGTTTCTGGAAACAGCAAACCCCACAGGTTTCAGCTCGTTTCACTAGATTCAGCCTAATGCACACTCTCACATCAATGCAAACAAAAGAGGAAAAAAAACAAATGGAATAGAACTCTTTAGCTCAGGTGTGTGATCCATCAGTTCATTCTTTATGAAATCAGAAAGTTTTCAAAGGCATTTTTCTCATTAAGAAAATCCTGAGTGGGTTGCTTCATATTCTTAAGAATATTCTTCATGTCATAAATGGAAGGGAAAGAATCACATGGTGCAGCATAGTTTTTGTTTTTTGAGAAAGAGAAAATCTGGCAGAACAGTACAGGAAACATTGTAAGTAAAATTTTCCTTTTCTAAAATTAATTACTTATAGTGGCTCTAAATGAACTTACAATGGACTGGGAGGGAGGAGGGGGGAAATGGCAGAATAGAAACATAAAATTCCTGCTGCGGTTAAAATTCCCTGCATTTCTTCTTCAAGGTAGAGATAAATTTATTCTTTGTATATTAAAAGAAGAGAAAATATACTGTTGTAGAAAGATAAACAAGTCAGAGTTAATAATTAAAAGCTTTGGCTTCAAGACCACTGATCTGTCAGCTTCTGTTCTTGTCAAAAGTCAGAGGTGAAGTTGCAGTACACACAAAAGATAAACAAGCTAAGTTGCAAGACCACAGCTTTCTGATCACGCAAATTTTCACCCACAGTTAATTTTGAATTAATGGCAATTATCATTCTTGTTTATGTCCTTGAAGTTGAGCTGTGCATTTACTGATATATCCCACCTAAGGATGTCTAAGTGCAGTGCAACTATATATATATATATATATATATATATAAAAATATATATACACACTGTCTTATCAAAAGATGTTTTCTATGTAGGGGAACAGTAGATCATCAGGCTTTGCAGTCCTTCTTGAAAACGCTATTTAAGATGGGACCAGTAAATTTTTCCCTTTAGGAAAAGCTGCCAAGTCCCTAATCCCAGGTGATCTATGAAGAATGGTAATCCTAGGATCACAGAATAACAGAATGGCTTGGGTTGGAAGGAACCTCAAGCATCATGAAGTTCCAGCCCCCTTGTCATAGGCAGGGCCAACAACCTCCAGATCTGGTACTAGACAAGGCTGCCCAGGGCCCTATCCAACCTGGTCTTGAATGATCTGTACTATGTCACACGCACAACTCAGTAGGATTTCTACTTACTGTCTTTGCTACAGCCAGCTGGAAGTGCCTAGATGAGATCTTCCCTAATGATTCCTGTGTGGCTTTATGACCACCTGAAAGAGAAAAAGCAGTCATGTGAACTAAATCTACTACCACTTTTTCAAACTGAACAGCCCCTGGCAGCTTCCTCTGTACATGAGTATGCACTCAACAAACAGTAATCTGTTTTGCAGATTCCTGATTCAAGAGCTCAAGCGTGCTTAAAAAGTTAAGTAAATGTTCACTCCTCTATATTAAAAAAAAGCTATTCTACAGAGAAAAGCTCATCTCTTCCACGCATGTGTCTATTCACTATCTGTACAGGCACCAGTGAGTCATACAGCAATTCTCTAAATTATGCAGAGTACCTTACAAAATTGTTTAGTCCAATTGCAGGTGAAATGTTTTCCTTCCTGCCTCAGATAGCAAGTAACTTACTGTAACACATCTGCGCACACACAAGGCCTTTTCTGTACACTGTACGCAAATCTTCTGAAGCCTCTTGCCCAGTGACTGTTACACATTAATGCTGTAGAGTGACTTCGTTTGCATTCAAAACAGATAGCAGAGAGCATCACTAAGCAGCACTTAGAAAGATAAACTTTTTTTTTTCTAGATTTCAAGGAAAAAAAAAATTACTGTGTGCACATGAAAGATTTTTGTGCACTTACAGCTGTTTTCTGGGCCTGGAGCAGAAACTTGGACAGATGTAAGCAGGGCTATTACTCTTGTCATTAAAGAGTTGTCTTAGCATTTATACAGTGATGGGTGACTCACAGCACTTAGATGTCATAGGTAGGTTACGGCAGATGAAATGTAGTTCTCTATAGTGGCCTTTTAGGACATCAAGTATATGACTGAAATAATTGAAAGCAATTGGCCCCCAGTAGTGACATTTCTTTCCCTGACTAGAAAGAGAAATTTGTAAACATCTGAAGTAAATAGGATGAATTCTGACTGATTGCATAAAGGTATTTTTATTTTTTGAAGGTCCTTCCATAACCTTTTATTACCTTGCACTTGTCTTTATACTTAATGCCAACCTGAGTGTGCTGCCTGGTTACCTCTGGATACCTCTGAATACTGGAGACTGAGTATTTTCACTGGCCTTGTTCTCCTCCAGCAGAAATTATCCCAGGTGGTTCAAAAACAAAAAGTACGAATGTAGCCTCTAGCAAGTTCAGTGTCTTTTTCAGAAACTCTTGGGCAAACAAGAATTTCAGAAATGTTGTCCTGGAGCCATTTTAAATCTTCCCAGTTACTGTCAAAATAGTATATTCTATTTTAATATAGTTACTTGAAATGAGTGGACAAAAGAAATAATTTCTTTTAGTCAAATGTCAAAATATGGACAATTTTTATTAACACCTAGTGTGAAAATTATGATAGTGGTAAAAGGCTCTTCTATATGTCTCTGAGGATAAAAAAACCCACTTCAGTAATTGCAAAGTACATGAGGTATTCTCTTTGTGACCTCTTCATAGACATTTGTGAATTACCAGTTATTTTGTGGCTTCAGCACCTGTCCTCAACAATATTATGGAAGGAATACTATTTCTAACCCCTCTGGTATCATGGTGACTCAGCACATAGAAGGAGTGGAATCAAGGTGAGTTTTGGGTATTCCTTCAAACAGTAATATAAGGGTTAACTTGAAGCACAACACAGTTTGAGAAACTATTGGTATACAGTAATTCAACACATAAGTAGAAGTCATCTTTCTCATCAGAAGTGGGTGACTGTCACTGAATGACAGAATTGTCGGGGTTTGAGGGGACCTATAGAGATAATCTAGTCCAACTTCCCTTCCAAAGCAGGCTTCCTACAGCAGGCTGCACAGGTAGGCGTCCAGGTGGATCTTGAGTATCTCTAGAAAAGGAGGCTCCACAATCTCCCTGGGCAGCCTGTTCCAGTGCTCCATCAACTTCACTGTGAAGAAGTTCTTATGTACATTTGTGTGGAACTCCCTATGCTTCAGTTTGTGGTCGTTTCCCCTTGTCCTATCACCATGTACTACTGGCGCTGCATCAGACTAATTCAGAAATACCCCAATAAAAGGACTTCTTTTTAACTTAAACCAGTAGTGACAAGGTTACTTCAATAGTCTCTTGATTAAAATCTCATCTGAAATTAGCGGACAAGATCTACTGCAATCTACTCCCCATGGATTTTGCCCTCAGCAATGGACCTGGCCCTCAGCATTTCTAGCATAATGGCAAACTGTATATTCAAACCTGTTGTGTGAGGCAATCCCAAGCTCTGTTTTCACAGTATAGTAGTGTCACAAGGAGAAAAGTTTTCCCATGTTATCTCAAGCAGAACACCAGCGTACCTGCAGTAAGAGCAGGACGGAGTTCACAACAGGATAAGCTACATAAAAACAAGGAGTACTGCTAGGATTATTCTGTCCAGGGTTCACTTTTCCTGAGTGTCTTATTGCAAAGCAAAAAAAATCCTCACTCTTGTGTTTGCAGGATTTTTTTTTTTTTTTTTTTTTTTTATTACGGCCCAGAAGTGAATGGTCAAGTACCTTTACACCAATCTATGAGCTTCTGGTAGCTCTGAAGTCAGAGGCTATCTGAGGTAAGGGGAATTAAATAGTTATATTCACTAGTACTGTTCAATGAAGACTTACATACTAGCTCACATGATTGATTTGGGGAGCTGCCTTTCTATTAGTCTGGATATCAATAAAACAAAATGCATTCTGATACAGGGGCCTCCTAATGCCTTCTCCTAGTGGTTCCTCAATGGATCCAACGTTTGAGAGAATGCAATCAATACCATAGGATATGAAGTTGGAATTTTCAAAATACTTCTCTTATTTAGGAGGAAGCTTTTCACACAAAGGGTGGTGACGCACCGAAACAGGTTGCCCAAGGAAGCTGTGGATGCCCCATCCCTGGAGGCATTCAAGGCCAGGCTGGATGTGGCTCTGGGCAGCCTAGTCTGGTGGTTGGCTGCCCTGCACATAGCAGGGGGGTTGAAACTAGGTGATCACTGCGGTCCTTTTCAATCCTGGCCATTCTGTGATTCTATGATTCTATAATTCCATGATTTCCTATGAAACAGTTTTACAGTCTTTTTGCTTTGGTTTCAGTGCACAGTTCCTATCACTGATAGAACAGATCTTTAATTAATTCTTTTTTAATTAATTAAATTAATTCTTTTTGACCAAGTCTTTTCTTAATCAGTGTTTTGTTAAATTAAACACAGGTGCTTTAAGGTAATCATTTCCTTTGAAGGTAAGCAAAATATGTGAGAACTGCTCTGAAAGTAATGCCTCCTACTCTATTATGTTGATCCACAATGTCCGAGGTGGATGTTGGTGGCATGGCAAGCAGTAGAGGTAGAAACTTCCCACAAATATCCCCTTACATGCTGTTGTTGTGGCACAAATGGTAGTAAAGGGGCACTGACATGGGAGTGTATATGAAGCAAAAGTGTGTCACTGAACTTCTTCATGCAAAAAATGGCACCCACTGATGTTCATTAACAGTAACAGTGGGTCAGCTCCACTGCTGCAGATTTTTAGGAGTGAAAAATGCTGTTGAAAATGCACAGCTCATGGAGGTGATTGTGTTGAAAAACAGTGCTTTGTATCTGAAAATTTGCACTTTGAAACTGTTATTGTGCTCTTTGTATGTATTGTAGTTTCCATGGAAGTAAATAGGAGGCCTTACTTTCAGAGCTGCCTCTGTATTTCTAATTTTGTATTCTCTAAAGAGCTCACGGTATTTTTATTGAAGTTCATATTTGAAAAGAAATAGCCGTGAATTTGATAGCTTAGGTTATACACTTACCCAGGTGAATACACGTCCAGCACATACCACCTCAGATAACCTTTGATTTCTGAGTTACAAAGGATTTTATGTAGATCGGTGAAAAATACGTAATTATTGACTCACTGGCCACAAATATTAAAATGAAATTCTTGTAGAACCTGATTATAGCCAAATGTGGCATTATTATAATTTTGCATGAGATGTGGGGATATGGAAAAAAATAAAAATATCCATGCAAAACAAAAAAAGACCTTTCAGTAATGTACTGATGAGCTAACAGAATCTAGTTGTATAGAGCCAAAGTATTATTTCTCAGTTACGTTGTTTTGAAGACGCTTTTACATTCAGAATAAAAATTCCTAAATCATTTGAAGAATGAGAAGTTAAAAAACTGTAAAATCTAAGAGAAAGACAGCCTAAAGCAAACACCAAAATTGATGGAGCAATTAAAGATTTCTGCCTTTGCCAAATTACAGGTCAAGTTGTGAGGGTAAGATTTTGTTTGTATTATAGGAAAATAGGCATCCTAGAGCAAAGACAATAGATTTCAGTCAGTTAATTGAAGCAAATAGTTCCATATAGCAATTTTTGTTTACTGAAATATCATTATGAAAAGATGCTGGAGCTAAATTCTTCACACAATATATCAAATTCACATTTAGTAGGTAATGCCTGAGAATGGGACACCTGAGAAACACTCACCCCACATTTGCATGAAGCCCAAGAGAACCTTTCTTCATTAAAAGCTGAATTAATTTGGTAAAATATGACTTCTGCTCAGCTACTTCCATTGGAATGAATAAATTTCTTATTAATTCCTGACATCTTTCTCATTGCAGTGGTGGATTTTTTCAAACAAAACAAAGGGTTTTTTTCAATAAATGTGGAAAAAATCCTGGTAAGCACTGTCAGGAGAACATATTTTGGGAGAACATTAGTTAATCAGTAGTTGTCAAAGTTAATTTTCTTTCCTTAATGTGAGCTCTATATGTATTCCTTTCGAGAAAATAAATAAATAAATAAATAAATAATAGCTGATTTCTACCAGAGCCTTAAGACTTTGAAACAAGCATCTTTTGAAGGTGCAGCTGCCTTCTCTACCTAAGGCCTGATGATTTCCTAATGGAAAAGACTGGACCATGCTGATTCCCCTCAAAACTTTGATAGAACTGGAGCTGTAATAAATATTAAACAAATTTCATTTAGAAGCAAAGGATCAGAGGTATTCATACCCCTCCTCCTCCACAATTACAGAAGTTTCTGGGCTTCTCAAATAAGGAAGAACAAAGTATAGGATACAAAGAAGCAGGTAAGTAACAGATGAGGGAAAACAGTAACAGTGAGGGAAAAGCAAAGAAGTGTAGTTCCTCCCTCCCCCCCTCCCCCCACATATGCATATGGGAATCATTTTTTTAGTAATTTCTTGAAGGAAAACACCAAACTATGAATGCTAAGTCAGATTCTGTACCATATTTAGAGTATGCATATTACAGAACTAAAGATGCCAGAGTTGTCAGTAGCTGATATTTGGTTCAACAGAGAGATAGACAAAAGAATATCTGCTTCTAGGAACTGACTGATATGCAAGGATGTGCAAGTGATGGATAAAGCAAAGAGGGAAAGATTGCAGTGGGAGTTGCTTCATTGATATTGCACATTTTAGGATGAGAAACACCAACAAAACCAGATGCATTTTTCCCCATCTGGATAAAGTCACCCCAAAACGCCCATACTCCAACAGGAAACAGGTAATCTGCCAGAAAGGAGGGATATGAAGCGCAACATGTTTTACATATTGCGTGTGGATAACCTCGAGTAGGATAATCTGTGGATAACCAATAGCAAATTAGAGAGGGAAATCCTGGGGGAAATGAACAGCAGATCCATGTTTCAGCACTTCACAACAATGGGCGTTGGTTGTCTTGGAGATGCTGGCTGTCTCAAGCCAACCATGCAATGTCATCATCTGGTTCTTTCATTTGTCTTTGCAGTATCTGATCATACTATATCTAGTCAACATTACTGCTGTTGTTACATGGGCAGGGCTGAAATAAGCATGTGTATGTATTTAGCAGAGGAGATGAGAACAAGTTTTGTGCTGACTGCAACTCAGATACAAAACCCATTAAACAGGCTCCTTGCTTCAGAGTAATCTCTAAGAAATTTGTGGCTAATACATATTCATATCAATATCTGAATTGTGATGGCTGGGATTCCAAAATTAATTAGTGATTTTCAGTTACATTCCCAACATGTTTACCAACAACAGAAAAGAGCAATTGTTTATGAAACAGATGTAGATTTTTGGGTAGTATAAAACTGAAATATCTCTTTATATTAGGTAACTTGATATAGTATTGTATGAGCAAGACAGTGCTATGACAGAACTAAAACATAAACAAGAAGTTGTTTCTTATATTTTCCTTCACACCCAGTAATTTGGATTGCCAGTTTTCATCTTGTTTTGTGCCCTGTATGACCTAAGAAGGGCAGATGAACAAAAGAGTGAAACATATGTAGCAGTTAAGCTGGCTTGTAGCGTGGTTTCAGGCCTAACTGAATTATTTTCCAGTGATGCAGCACGTCTCTTCTATGAAAAGGAACATTGGAGAAATTGAAATGGCTAATGGCCTATTTTTGTATCCAAGAAAAAATTGTCTGATTGAAAAAGATAAGCAAGAAAGAAACTTACTGCTTACCTCTAAAGTCGTAAATAATTCCTGCAAATGAAAGTCTACTGGCAGTGCACCTTGAAGATATTTTTAGATACCTTATCCTATAACGTTTACTCTGAAATATATTACACTGCAGCCAACAATATTAAAGGGTTAAAAGTATTAGCTTCTCTTAAGTTTCCTGGTATCTTATTTGTATTTCCTGATAAGAGTGGGACAGGATAGGAATACCCATATAATGCTCCGTATGCTGCAGAAACGACATGAGTAACAGCAAAACACAAATTCAAATTTTGCTTTCTTTTCTCCACAAAACTGAGATTGTCTGAACAACAGACAGCACAGAGAGCTGTGGATATTCCAAGTTAAGTTATTCCTTTCCTATGCTAAAATTGTTGTTAAGAATTATGGAGGTCTTTAACATACATACATGCTTCTATCTTCTATGACCACATCAAATTATTCCCCAGGTATTTGGTCTTCCAGACATAGAATTGATGGGAGGTTTACTTTAAAGTTAGCAAAACTTCTCATGTTGCTACAGCATTTTGTTTAAGAGCAGAAAAAGAAACCTTAAGGTATTGCTTCTTCATGTTTGCATCGCGTGATGCTAGTACAGTACAGAATGCTTAAATGAATGCTCCAATAGACTTTTGACAGACTTTTTTTGTTGCAGGATAGGTAAGGAATTTGCCTAGATTCACACCAGCTTGAACTACTGTAGTCTTGTCCTGTGGTAGTCAAGCAACAGTTATCTGTGGTTAAGTATACAAGCCCATGCTTTCCTGTATCAGAAAGTTTGATTTATGATGAATTTATATCATGATTTAAACCAAAACAAAACAAGCTGCAAAAAAATGCCTGGGCCATATTTAGGAATGTCTGCTGAAGGGATCCTGGAGTGGCTTGAAATTATACAAAAAATTTACTCTGCACTTAGAGGCTGAAGGTTCATCTTCTCTCCCACCATTCAGGCAGTGGATATTGCTGAGACTGCTATCATAGATCTAACTTCAGCTAGAGAAAGCTGGTCTCCAGTTAGCACCAGCAATGTGGAAGTTAGAACCAGCTGCTAAATCTGCTTGAAGAAGATGTTAAGTCAGGCAGCAATGAACTTCATGCTGTCATTGTTATATACCTATCACCATATCCATTCAACCCATTTAAATTTAGTGGGCTTATCAATTGTTGGAACTGTAGTGCACGCATGACTTTACATTTTTACCACTCTCAACAATCCAAGATCAGAAATTAAGCAATGAGGAGCAAGAAACTTCCACCACTGCTTCTCACAACACACTATGATCCCAGTACACCATGGCAACTTGACCAGGACAGACAAATGAAAAATTCACTCAGAGAAGTCTGATGATGCAACCATGCTCCGAATAACACTCAGGTATTCCATATTTCTGCTCAGTTTTGCAAACCAGCCGCAGACATGTAAAACAAGCAGAAAATGACAAAGAGAAAAACATAGCACAGGGAGGGCTCACATCTTCTGTCACCATTTGAGAAGAGCATTTCCTTGTGATATACAAGCATTTGGGAAAATAACACATCTTTTTCCTGAAAAGCTTTTCACCTAGAAAGCTAAGATAGGAAAAGACAGGGAGAACAAAAAAAGCAGAGAGAAGTGAAGTGGTTTACACAAGGAAGTAGCAACAGTTTTGTTCCCTATACATTTTAAACTTGCTATTTCTGTTTTAGACTGGAGAGTTGTACGCACATAACTTCAAGTAAGGTTATGCAAGAATCAAAAAATTTGTTGGGCTTACAAACACCATATCCACAGCTTCCAGCATGAATCAAGCGCCTATTAAGACCCTGGAGAGATATTACCAGGGGATGAAGTTATTCCATGACTTGGAACCTTTTTGGAAAACAAACCTAGCCTTTCAAGATATTCTGAGTGTAGAGGTAGGGGTTATTTACAGGTCTTAATGTCCAAACTGCAGTGAATAAGAAAACTAAAACTGCCCAAAGGAGATAGGAGTACACTATGGACAGAAGAGAAAGCAGAGTTGAGTTCTCTTGTGAATAACAAACATACTGATAGCACATGCTGAAAGTAATGATTACCTCTATTTCCAGGCTGGGTTTTGCTTTACTGCTATATGATATGGCAGTCCTGCAGCTACTGTAGTGACAGAGATTGTGCAGGCACACCTTAAATGAGACAGTTTGGGCACTCGTAGGCATTGTAACCAGTAGCAGAGAACTCAGCATGAGTCAATCTCCTTAGTATTTACCCAGATTCTCATGTGGGTTTTAGAGTAAAATATGCTCCTTGATCTACCAACATAGAACTATCAGCAGATGGAAACCTAGTTTAAAGCTAACTTAGCTATATACACTTGTACTGCTGTCACTGCTTCAGAAAGTTAACTTGACACAAGCTTGACTCTAGAAGGTGTTCAGTTAAGTGCAGTGAAAACTGGAGGCCTTTCAGAGTCTCTAAATCAGCTCTTAAAAATCTGGAGAGTTGAAAAAGACAAGGTAAGGTCCTGATTAACAGGAATAACATACAGGAAACTTGATATTGGGATTTTGCTGGATGTTTCAAGCAAAACTGTATAAAACCCCCAAATTATTGTGTAACAGGTAGCAGAACCATTGAATCATCCAAACAGAAAGTATGATATACAACAGTAGATCACAGAATCACAGAACCAAAGAATCATAGAATCATAGAATGGCTTGAGTTAAAAGGAAAATTAAGACCCTCCCACCAGACCAGGGCCACATCCAACCCAGCCTCTGGGCACAGCCTCTCTGGGCAGCTGTGCCAGCACCTCACCACCCTCTTTGTAGGGAAATTCTGCCTAACATCCAACCTAAATCTTCCTTCTTTCAGCTAAAAATTGATCCCTTATGTCCAATTCATATTAGGCTATGAAAAATGTCAGTCTCCTTATTGTTTATAGGCTCCTTTTAAGAACTGGAAAGCCACAATGAGGTCTCCACACAGCCTTTCCTTCTCCAGGCTGAACAAGTACAACTTCCTCAACTTGTCTTCATAGGAGAGGTGCTCCAGCTCTCTGAGCATCTATGGAGCCTCTTCTGGACCCTCTCTAACAGCTCCATATCTTTTTTGTGGTAGGGGCGCCAGGCCTGGACAAAGTATCACAGATGGGACCTCCCAAGGGCAGAACAGAAGGGCACAATCAGCAATGCATGAATAAATCTCATGAATCAAGAAGTTTGTAAGATATTTTACACATCTTGAAGAAAAATGAGAACTATAGAAAGAAATAACACTTTTAAGTAGTACTTGGGGTGGGTTGGCAAGGCAGGTATCTATAATTGAGCAGTTCACTAATTAAGAGCCAATTGAGCTTTGCTAGGTGAAACACAAGGTTGCAAGGTTAAACACAGTGGATTTTGCATAAATTGCTGGACAAAGTCAAATTAAGGCAATCAGTGGTGACAAAGAGATCTCCAGAGAAAATAGTAGTTTGGTTTTTTTCTTGGTACACATATCAGTAAAAAGAAAATGTTGCCTATTAAGTGGTCATGGGAAGTATCACGAACTTGAAGAACACTGTGTCTATATTCCGTACATTACCTTTTGTTTTATGAGCCAGTTTAAAAAGCGCTTCGAATGAAGTGCTTTAGGAGCTACACTGAGCTAGGATTGGTCTGTTTAATGACTCCTGTGGAGCAGGAAAAAAAGAATGAGTCAACAAATGGAGGACAACCAGAATTACAATACATTTTGTACCTATAGATTACTCAAAATTGCAGACAATGCCAATTTTAGGTTTCAATTGATTTTTACATACTGAAATGCCATTTAGCTACTAGAGGCACCAGACTGTACTGTACCAGACGTATTCCCCTATATGAGGTTTTTAAGGTGCTCATTTAAATAGAATTTATTTTGTAACAAACTTCTGAGAAGATACCACATCACTTATAAACCAGAAAACTTGAATAGTAAGAACATAGTCTTTTTGAGTCTCAAACAGTTTTTTTGAGATCATTCAATACGAGACAATAATTTACAACAAATCATAATCAGCATAATTAAAGAATAAGCATTCAATAGGAGCAAGTAACTTTGTCTGGCAAGCTACAAAAAGCCTAACCCATCATTTTGGACTATGTTTTCACATTCTCTCTTAAAACACATCAAGTAAGTAGGTGTTGCAGGATGATTGTGAGGTAAAATAAATAATAAATAAATAAATAAATAAAAATGCCTGTAGTGAACAAGAAAATGCAAAAAAAAAAAAAAAAAAAACAAAACAAAACAAAAAACAAACAAACAAAAAAACTTGAAAAAAAAGAGCGATAGATGGGGATTACTCTTTTAAAAGAGCACTTAAACAGAAAGGATGGAGGACCCAATTTCTAAAAACCCAAATACGTGTCTTAAGAATGACATTTTATTCCTACAATCCTGTTTCTAAGGGAAAACAGTCAGCCACTGCAAGAGGAAAGTGTGCACTTAAGTAAAGTTCTGCCTATGGATCTTGTTTGAGACAATGGAAATCTTATCAATTTCTTTAGGGAAACCAGAAGCTAGTCTGCCCTGTGGCATAAAAAACAGGTCTCTGGGAAGACTCTGAGTGCCTTGGAAGATCACAGTCATGTTTTCTGTAACTGAGTTGCCACAGAGCTTACTTGAGGGATTGTAAGTATTACAGCAGAGGGAAGTTACAGGCAGGAGAAAGAAGAAATAGGAGTTCAAGGGAGGTCTGAGGCTTCCTGAGTTCTTCAGTCAAGGAAGGAACAACATAGACAGGATCCAGAACAGAGCCAGGAGTCACTGAGGCGCATCCTGGGAATGGGAGGCTTCACCACCATGGGGCTCTGAGTGCCTGAGGAGCTGTGTGCTAACAGCCAGGGGGACCATGTCCAGTTTCATCTGATGGGGAGAAGAGGGCTGCTGGGAGGGAAATGGCTGCAAATGATGCCCAAACAGGGCTCAGTTGAGAGCAGAGCCTCTCTTGGTACTGCTGGGAAGGGGAGACAAACAAGAACACCTGTGTGGGAGCTTTTCCCAGCAGAAAAACCACTGGGAATCAGTCCTCTGCTCCCTAGTGGCTAGGTGTGGCTTCATCCCTTTCTTCCTCTGCTGGTCTCTTGCAGAGCCTCAATATCTTCCTGGAGGCCTTAGCGGGAGTTCAGTCTGTCATCCCAGAGGACAAGTTTCTGGCCATCACCAGTGCCGTGCTCTACTAGGTAAGGGAAGCCTACCCTTGTGTGCACAGCAGTTTCTCTCTTGGCTAAGTCTCAGAAGGACTGCAAAGCTCTGAGCATCTGATGGCTGCCTAGCCTTAGCTCCTGCATGGCCGTGGCTGCTCCAGGGCTCTGCGTGTGCCCAGGGATGCTGTGGGGCAGGCTGTGTTTTGTCTGTATGTCCTCCTCCCAAGAGTACCAAGGGAGATGAGAGCTGGCAGCACAGTTTCTTTTCCATCCTCAATACTGATAGAATTTTTTCAAATAGACTTTGTTCCCACAGCTCTCTGATAACACCAAGCAGCACAGGGAGGCTGACAGAGCAGAGCTGACCCACTGCATCCTGCTGCAGGGTAAGGAGAGGAAATTTGGTGATGCTTGGCAGTGTCCTGGCCAAAACCTCTCTTGCAAACTCTGGAACAAGGGCGAGTTTCTTGATAACAGTGTGGCATTTCCTCCCTGCAGCCCGAATCTGCCCAGAGGAAACGGTCCTGTTTCTGCAGTCGCAGCTGGGCGATGAGTGGGAGGCTGGATGCGTGGCAGCCCTGGGTCTGCTCTGTGCTCTGGCTCACTCTGATGGTCAGTACTACAGGTTGGGACTTCCAGGGATTCCTTCTGCCACCTGGGTTGTGCCTCCATCTCCAGAAGAGATGCTTCTGTGCATCTCTTGCAGAGCCCGCAATGACAGAGAAGCTGCCGCATGTTGCCGAGGCTGTGCAGTGTGTGTGCAGTGACCCCAAGACCCAGGTGAGCTGATATGGGAAAGGAAAGCACAGCTGGGGTGGCGATGCTGATGCCAACAAGGGCGGGGCTTGGGTGCCCAGGGCGGTGCTGGAGCATTGACAACATGGTTGCGATGGCTCCTGTGGGGAGAGCAGGCAGCGTGGAGTGGTCAGGTCCCTGTGCAGTGCATGGAAAGCGCACAGCCTGATGCTAAGGCTTGGCCTCCACCTCAGGAGCCAAGGCTTCTTCTCTGCTCTTGTCTATGCCTCATTCCCAAAGGGCACCTGATGAGCAGGTGGCTTCCCTTTGCCTTCTGAGCAGGAAAATCACATCCACAATTGACTCCTGGCAGGTGAGGAGGGCTGTGCTGCACTTCATTGAGGATCTGCTCAGCGCTAACGCCTGGAGCTGCTCAGCCTGGGATGTGGTGGGGCACATCTTCAGGGAGTTCAGCCGCACCACGGGAAGAAGGGTGAGGACAGTGGGCAGCATCTTCCTTTGGAAGACATGTGCAGCTCATAGGCTGGCAAAGAAGCACCGGTGGGGCCACACCTGAGCCTCCTGAGAGGCTCCTGAGAACTGAGAGTAACCAGTGTTTCAACACCACTGTTGTGCAGGCAGCCGGAAACCTTTCTGCCCAGGAAGCCAAGGAAGAAGGAACACTCCAAGAGCTGTGTATGGACATCCTGAGGTCACTGGATGTCTCTGCAAGAGGGATCTCCAAAGTAAGTCACACTCTGCCCTGCTGCCACTCCTTGCCTTTGCACCATGTGTTCCTCTTCCTCTTCCAACACCTCAGGTCTGTTCTCCAACGTGCTCTGAAGCACACAAGACTCAGGGAAATTCAGAGTCCTCTTTATCTCTGAGTGGAGGCAGGAATGCTGACATGCTCAACTGCCTCGTTCCCTACAGCTCCTGTGGCCGCGGCTGCTGCTGTACGTGGTGCCAGCCCAGTACACCGGCATGCTGATCCCGGTCTCCCGCTGCGTCCAAGCCCTGGCCAAGAGAGGGGAGCTGACGGTGCGGGACATGGAAGATCTGGATCCCCACTTCCTCAGCTCCATATTTCAAGGTAGGAGCAGAAACTCCCCCAGTGAGCTCTGTTGGCCCCTGGTAGCACCCAGAAGGTGCACATGGCAGGGCACGGCATCTGCACCTCACTCAGCACTTCTTTCTCCCTGCAGGCCCACTGCTGACTCCCCAGATACTGCTGGCACGTCTGCTGGTGAGTACATGCTCCAGAGGCCAGTGCCACGATCCCCAAGGAGGAAGCAGCATGGGCGAGCGTGCCAGCGCCCGCCTCAGCCCTGGGGATGCTGTTCTCTACCCAGGCTTGCAGCACCAGGGGCAAAGCTGCTGGCTGCTCCTTGCCCTCCAGAGAGAGCCAGGCTGCTTCCCTCCTGGAGGAAGCCACTTCTCTTGCTGCACAAGTGACCCAGTTTCTCCTCGCTCTTGCTCAGTTGGTGGCAGGGAGCCCTGTTGCAGGCAGTGAACTCCAAGCCGCTGCCTTGCTTCTCATGCAAAACCTCCACAGCAAGATCCACAGAGCTGTGGGGGCCAAGTGGGCTGCTGAGATCCCCCTGTTGCTGCAGTGGGGTAAAGTACTGGTGAGATGGAGGCATGGAGACATGGAAGGTTGGGAGTAAAAATGTAGCTCTGCAGTGTGACAGAGGGGAAGTGTTGCCTACAGCCCAGTGCTTGCTCTGCTGCTGTTTCCATTCCAGAGAGACGGCACTGAGCCTGGGGGAACTTTGCCCCAAGGGATCTGCCCATTCCAGGGCATGGGTGGGCTATTCAAGTCCCCTGAGACAGCAGTCTTGGAGCCATCAGTTCTGCTCTCCTGTTGGGACAGGGTTTGTGGGGAGGGATAGGTCATTGTGGAGGGGGTGCAGGTCCCAGCTTGGCAGTGCCGAGTGCCCAGGCCAAGCCAGGTTTGCAGCAGCTCTTCTTTTATGGCTTGACCCCAAGCAAGGTTTTTTTGCTTCTTGTTGCTGTGCAGGGAAAGATGAGAGCTTCCAGGACTGTGCACATCATCTGCAGGTACAGCATTGTTGGGAGGTGCAGTGCAGAGAAGTGCTTGCCTGCCTCAAGGAGTCCCATGCCCATAGGAGCCAGGGAGGGAATGCTGGGGGGAGCTGGCAGAGGGACTGTTGTTTGAGGCACCTCTCCCCAGAAGGCTGCAGTGACTTGGGAATGTGGGAAGAGGCAAAGGGCAGGGGAACATTGGCTTTTCCTGTTCTCCAACAGTTCCTGAGGGTGTCACTGAACACCATGGAGCCTGGACCATGGCCCTGAGCTGCGAGCTGAGCCGGCAGCTGAGCTGCTCTGCCAGCAGCTCTGGAGAAAAGGTAGGTCTCCCCTGGCTCTACCCAGCGGTGCAGCTGCAGGTGCCCAAGTGGGGCTGCGGCTGAGGCTGTTGCCCTGCCCACACAGGCTGCTCACGCTGCTTCCCCAGCCTGTGCCCCCCAAGGGGCCTTTGCCTGCAAACTGCTTGGGGGCTGGCTACAGCTCGGCCCTGCAGCTGAATGCAAAGAATGTTCTTCTCTCTTGGCCTCAGGACTTGCAGAACAAGCTCGCGCTGGTGCAGAGCATCACTCACTTCAGCTCTGCCGTTCATGCTGTGGGTGGCTCCATCTGCTTTGACACCTCCTTGAAGAGCAAGCTGCTGGAGATCCTGATGGTGAGTGCCTAGAGCCAGGGCTCTCTGCAGGGGAGTTCCGGGCCGTGCCACGAGGCTCCCATCCCTGGAGCCATGCAGGTCTCCCTCAGCCACATGTCTCCAGCTGGCGGGGACCCTGGGTGCTGGGCAGTGGGCTAGGTCCACCAGCTGTGGAGCTGCTGCATCCTGCAGTGCCTCGGTGGGAAATGTGGGAGTGATGGGGCCGGTGTGTGGCAGCTGTGTCTGTCTCTGGGCTGGGCAGAAGAACTCTTGCATGCCTCTTACCCACTTTGACAATGTTTCTTTGATACTTGCAGGACTTGCTGAAGAAGTATTACTTGGGCACCTGTGTATCCCCAGTGCCCCTCAAGGTGGTTCTGGCCCTGGAGCAACTGAGGTAAGGATTGGAGCCTCTGGGATTACCAGGCAGGATGGTGGTCCCCCTTTAGGATAGCTTCTGAAGGTCTGGAGGGGGTAGGGGGTAAGGAGCCACATCTACAGGAGAGACGGCTGGGCTGTTGTGCCCAGCTAAGGTGAGGTTCTGGGCAGGGAGAAAGGCCCTGGTGCTCCTGTCCCCTGGCAGCAAAGGGAAGGGACACCTGGGGTCTCCTTCCCTTCAGAGAGGGAGGTTGTTCACTGCTGCCAGGGAGGAGGCGAGTGCTGATGGAACTGAATACAGTGCTCAGCAGCACAGACTGGGAGTGTTGGCTTTGCAGCTTTTGATTAGAAGAATCTCAGATGTTGTCTGAACCACTCTGGAGAGCACTAGTAAAGACTCTGCTTTCTCTTCCTTTTTTCCTCCTGTCAGCAAGCTGAAGCCCTCTTTAGAAAGCAAGGACATGAGTGAAATGCTGACTCTGTGCTGCAGGAATATTGTGACGCGCCCTTCAGTGAGGATGATGCTGAAGATCAAGAAGTCACAGCAAGCAGCACAGTACCTGCAGGTAAGCTGCCGCAATTTTCCCAGCCACCTCTCACTCGGAGCCCTTTCTCAGCACACACGACCTGTGTTCTGACAGCAGCCATGATGACACACCTCAATCCCCTCTTCTGCTCTCAGCTTCAGCAAACATCGTTGAAAGCTCTGGGCCGGCTCATGGTGGTCCTGCTTGAGACAGAGACCACCCGGGGATTCTTCCAGAACATAGTCCATGTGAGTACTTGTGGGGAAAGGGAGGAAGTATGGTGCCCGTTGATAGCAGGGACAGAGAGCTGGGGATTGAGAGGGGGAGAAATCTGCTGACGTGCCAGCTCACCGTGAGCTCAGAAATGGGCAGAGAAATGGGCCCTGCAGGAGAAAGGCAGGAGCCAGCCCCTGGCAGGCCACAGCTGAGGAAAAGCTCCAGGAGTGCCTGCAGAGAGCCGGGGCAGCAGTGCCAGTGCTCAGCAGAGCAGGGGGCTGTGTGGAGCCGCTGGGCAGGCCCTGAGTGGAAGTATCAGGAAAGGAGGGACAGAGAGAAGGATGGCAGGAAGGGAACGAAAAGATGTCATCAGTGATACAGATGCTTTGCTCCAGGTCCTGCAGAAATCACTGACATCAGACAACATGGGAGTGGGAGCGCAAGAGAGCCCTGCAGACCTGCTCCCAGCTGCTGGCTGCTTGTGAAGAGCTTCGAGTGAGTAAAGAACTCCATAGCATGCCCCTGGCTCCCTCCCTGGTGCTCCTGAGCTGGAAGGCAAGCTCCGCCCAGCTGTGCATGCTGTGTCACCCACACGTGGGGAAGGCACAGGCAGGAGAAGGTAGGGAGAATTGGGCTGCCTACAGCTTTGTTCCTGCGTCTCATCCCTGCAGGAAGGAGATGCCTGCAAGCACTTTGGTTCCATGCTGGGATTGCTGGCACCTGTGATGTGTGACCACATGCCCACATCCTGCCAGTTGGCTGCCACCTTCCTGAGCTCCCTTCTCCGAATCCAAGGTGAGTAGTGTGGGATGCACCAGCCCTGTGCTCTCCTCCACAGCACTACCAGCCCATTACCCCATGTGCTGGGCCCTATTTACAGGAGGGAGAGGCACCATGCACAGCTCTCTTCTTATCCCCACCCTGTCCTCTGTCCCCATGGAAAGTGCTTCCATTCCAAGAAGCATGACTTCCTTTTCTCCCCATGCTCTTTCCAGCCAGGGCAGCTAACAGAGTCATCAAAATGAGAGACATCAGTAGCCTGTGTGAGGGGCTGAATGACTGCAGCACCGACTCTCAGCTCCGGACCTTGTCCAAAACTGCAAGGTTAAGTGGACCCAAAAAAGGGGTGGTAGGATCTCAGTGCATAGGCTTCTGCACATCCCTCTGCTGCCCCCAACGTTGCCCACCTCTTCCAGAATGAGCTGTCACCCTGAGACCACTTTTATCAACAAGTAGCAGGAGGTTCTGAGCTACATCTGACCTTCAGACGCCCAGAGCGAGGAGCTGATTCCATGATATATATATATGTGTGTGTGTGTGTGTGTGTGTGCATTTGGATGTGTGACTGTGGCTGCTAGGTAGGCTTTGCATGTAAGCAAACACCATGGGTGGAGCAGCTGAGAGAAGGCTCAACCGCCTTCCGTATAAAGAGCAGGGTAGGAGAGCAGGAGCGCTGTGATGGCCCCTGAATGACCGGCAAGCTGCTGAACTAAGAACGCCCTAAGACTGCTTTCTGTTTTGAAGAGCTGCCGCAGAGCAGTGATGAGATCTCTCCTGCTTCTCTTTTCTCTGCAGATGGTGTGCAGAAACTTCCCCCTGGAACGCACCGTTGACTTCCTGATGGCCATCAAGGAGACCTTGCGGAAAGCCAGGGGAATGCGCGTGCGTGCAGCTGGGAAGTGGATGATCACCTTTCTGCAGATGTACGGGAAGGACATCTGTCGGGACGTAAGAGACTTTCTTCCACCTCTCTTGGACTTTCGCTGGCTGTTGCACTACACCTTGTGCCATTTGCCTCCTGTGCTAAAGAAGCACAGCCTGAGTGCAGAGCCAGGGCTTGGACAGGGTGGCTGGCGTGCAATTTAGGCTTAGGCCTTGGCAGCATGTCAAGGGAGCAGGCACTGCTCATGTGCTGAATGTCCATCGTTAGGCCCTGCAGAGTCCAGGATGCAGCAAGTCATTCTTTCTGCCCTTCTTCTTTCAGGCAACACTGATCGTCTACATCCTGCGCAGCTGCACATCATCCGCGCAGCAGAGCACGTTCATGCCCTTCCTCTGCCAGGCGGTGGTCATCCTCACCCGCTGTCACGCAGAGGTCATAATTGACAACTTCTTCCAGCTGCTTGGGCCCACAGACAGGTACTGGCACTCCGGCCTTTGCTGATGCTGCGGTCCCAGTTGCAGCTTGCCTCTTTCAGAGGGATCCCAGGAGGAAGCAGCTTTCTTTGTTACTCTCAAAGTCTGTTTGAGGTGAAAATTACTCAATCACAACTTGAGACTCTCCTTTTTCTAGAGAGATGTGGAGGAGAATGAGAGTTTTACCTTCGCGAGTGGAGACGGGAGAAGAATGAAAAGAAAAGCTGAGCTAAAAAAATTTTTAATGTATTATAAATTTATATATGTATATATTTGTATATGTATATATTTTATGTATTTTTATATTTGTATATATTTGTATATGTATATATTTTTATACATTTTTTGTATGTGTATATATTTTTTAATATACTATTTATTAAACATTTTTAAATACCACAATCCTGGCTATTTTTTTTTTTTTACCAAGTCTTCATTTTAATAGCTGCTGTAGACCATCTCTATACCAGTTACACCATGAACTGGTCTGCAAGGGGAGCAAACTTCCCACAGCAGAACTTGTGTCTGCACGTGGCTGGGCATTTCCACAGAATGCCAAAACCCCTGCTGTGGGTATGTTGTGTCTCCTGCAGAATGTCTTCCAAACACATGCCTTGCCAAAGCAGGTTACTTTGTTGTTCACACTCAGAGCTCTTCCTGTGTTTTAACTTAGAGGTACAAGTCTGTTTCTCTCTGAACTCTTGGAGAAATCCCTTCAGCCTAGCCAGGTGGTTTGACATGAGTCCTCTCACTCCTGATTGCTTATATTTCCACTTCCAACTCTGCTTGTGTCATGTCTATTTCTTTATCTGGCTGCTTACTTATTTTTTTCACCCTCCTTCATGGTGTGTTTCCATTTCCTTGCATTTGCAGACGAAGAGCAAGTCCTGCAGCGCCCATCTCTCTCCACATCAGATGATGCATTCTGTTATTGCCTGCCCCACTTGTCATTTCTCTGTGCCTCCTTCATCCTTGGCCTTTCTCCGAGCAGCAGGTTGAGGCCAGCTGCCTCTCTAGCAGCACCCTTCCAGATCATCTCTGCCTGATGCTCACGCTCTCTTTCACCCCTCTCATTCTCATTCTTTCTCTTTTGCTTCACTCATCCTTGCCCCTGCTGTGTACGTGCCTGCATGCCACGCTGGCAGCAGGTGATGGCCAATGCTGAAGGTGCTGACGTTACACCACTGCACATCACCTCCCCTTCCACAACAGCTGTTTTACTTGTTGTTTGTAACATTTCCAAAGTGCCATATGGACCTTACAGCAATGAGGTAGTGCTGGGTTATGTGGTGAAAGACTGCTGTCTCCCAGACATGGAAGAACCAGAGACCCATGGGCTGGGGAACTCTAGCCCTTCCCTGTGCTGTCACAGGAGGTGACTAGCCCCATAGCTGTGGGCCCCTGCAAGGGGCTGGGGAAAGGCTCTAAAGGCACCTTTGACCACCTTTCTTCACCCCAATCATTGCTTGGGATGTAGAATAGGGCACCTTGAAATCTCAACATGAAGGAGGAACCAGAGGTTGGAGAGGAAGGAGTAATGGATAGAAAGGGAGTGGTTACCACCAATCACCTTGTCTTTATTTTCCATGTGCCTTAGTATGGCCTTCAGGAGGATCTGCTCCATGGTCTTGCCAGGCACAGAGATGAGACTGTCTGGCCTGTGGCTCCCTGGATCTTCTTTTTTTGCTTTCTTGAAATTGGGGGTTATATTTCCCCTTTTCCAGTCAGGGGGAACTTCACCACACTGCCATGACTTCTGAAATATGATGCAGAACAGCTTGGTAACTTCATCCACCAGTTCTCTGAGAACTCGTTGAGTCTGCAAGGGCTCTGCAGAGGTATCTCAGGCTTGCAGGCAGGCTTCCCCCTCTTGCTAGTCTTTCTCATAGCAATTTTCCATTTCTCGTTACTGCTTATACTGCTGGATACAACAGTGGGGGAGCTGCGGCTGTCTGGTTCCAGACTGTGCGTTCAATGCAGACTGCACATGAATCTGTCTGACTCTCTCTAGCTGTGCCTCCCTGATGGCACGCAGCTCTGTTGTCTCGGTGTTTCCCTGGTGGAGGAAGCCACACACCGCCTCCTACCTTGAGATTGCTTGCTCCGGCTCTGGCTGGGCTGGCTCCGAAGCAGCTGCTCTTGGTGAGTGAGTCATGATGGAAACAGAACTGCACGGTAATGCCAGAGGGGAACGGCAGCAGAACTGTGCCAGGACACTGAAGCTGCGCAAGGGCTGTGGCGCTCTGTGGAGAAGGACTGCCTCTGAGCACAGGGACAACCCACTGTCGGAAGGGGCCCTCAGTGCCAGAGAGACACAGTTCATGAACCAGAGGGAGGGAGATGATACAGCTGGCCACCAGTTACCAGCTTTCATTTCACATCACAGCTGCTGAAGTGCTTTTGAGGACTGTGGGTGCCTGCAGGCAAAGAAAATGGGGAAATCATGGAAACACAGGGGCTGGAAAAGACCTCGAAACATCACTGAGTCCAATCCCTGTGCTAAAGCAGGAACCCTACAACAGGTGGCTGTCCAGATGGGTCTTGAATATCTCCACAGAAGGAGACTCCACAACCTTTCCGGACAGCCTGTTCCAGTGCTCCCTCACCCTTACCATAAAGAAGTTCTTCTGCGTGTTAGTATGGAACTTCCTATGTACAAGTTTTAGGCCATTAATCCTTGTGCTATTGCTACATACCATCAAGAAGAGCCTGGCCTCATCCATTTGCCTTCCACCTCCCTCGAGATCATAGAATCATAGAATGGCCTGGCTTGAAATGGACCTCAAAGATCATCTAGTTTCAACCCCCCTGCTATGTGCAGGACTGCCAATCACCAGACCAGGCTGCTCAGAACCACATCCAGCCTGGCCTTGAATGCCTCCAGGGATGCCTCACCCCATCTATTCCCCCTGGTCTTATCACTATCAACAATCAATAACCTCTCTACATATCACTGCTTTTATAAAATACTTTATAAGAAGACAGAGTTTTCACAGAGATTAGTCCCGAGATATGTTTGCTATTTTTGATATTCAGTTTGAGACTATTTGGAGAGTTTCAGAGAAAACCATCTATCACTTTCTAAGAAATGTGTTCTCTTCAATTGGCTCCCTAACCTTTTATACCTAGAATGACTCGGGGAAAAAGTCATTCGAACTTTTCAGGAATGGATACCTACAAAAAGCATCTACCCATATTAACAGTCCTAGGTGAGGGAATCTAGCTCTGTTGTTGGTTCCTTAGACATACATATTCACACAAATAGCTTTCCTATAGGAGAAGAAAATCACATGTGCAACATAGCCTAAAAACAAAAGAAACTAAGAAGAGAATGTGGTTCACACTCACAATTTGCCATCTTTGCTGAAAGGGCTCACAGTGCTGCTAAAGAAGGGAAGAAAAACCCAAGGATACAGTATTTGTGGCTGCAGCAACTATTTGATATGTTGATCTGCTTTTAGTAGAAACCACACAGTGGACATATTCATTTTGCTGAGGTCAGCATGCAGCCATTTGAGATTCAAGGGGTTTTTTTTTGCTATCACTGACTAGGTTTTGGAATAGATGGGTGACCTAGAATAGAATGTCTCTGCTTTGAAAACCCTTGAAAGACAGACACCATATGCCTGCATTTCCTCTCATTTAGGGGTAATTCTTTACTATGAGCATTTGCATTCACTGTGGCACTTTTTTATGATAACAGAGATTTCACAGAAGATTAAAGATTTTCTATCTGGATATGTTTAGGGAGACAGTTGCTGAGTAAAAATGAAAATACATTAGGAAAAAAATAAAAGAACACCTTTTTTTTTTTTTTTTTTAAAAAAAAGTTACTTTTCAATAATGAAAGGAAACAATTTCTCCATAACTACACAAGCTTTTCTTATGAAGGAGCAGTGACTCTGCTCACTTCTATTTGCTACAATTAAATAAACAGAAATAAATCCTACTGAATTCTTGTGAAATAGCCTTAAAATAGATTAAGCACAAGTGAAATCCTTAGAATAAGTGATGAAGGAGTAAAACTGGAGAGTGAAAACTGAAGGAACTAATAAGCTGTTCTTAGAACATGATAAGGTGAAACTGACAGCAGTCTGCATCACCTTAGCAAGTTAAAGGAAAAAAGTGTTTTTTTTCCTTCAGCTCAGACTTCTTCAGATATACATGCTGCAGAAAATGGGACTTGTTAACCTTATAACACTGACATTTTAAAAGCAGAGACAATTATAAGCCATGTGAACAAATCCTACTAAGCAAATTGGTTCAAGTGGAATACTCATACAGTCTTTTCTTTCTTTTTTTCTTTTTTTCCTTTTTCTTTCTTTTTTTTTTTTTTTTTAAAGAGCTAAATATGTGCTAGACAATTTTAATGAGGCAGTGCAAACAGGAATTATCTCAAAAGACATTCGCATAGAGATAACAGTATCCAATTTCTGTTTGGTTCAGAATTTCACTCACAGTAGCAAGCACTTATCCTATTTAATTAAAAGAAACATTCATACAAGGAACAGGAGGTTCCTGACTATGAATTTAAATATAGCATCCTAGGAAAGCAGTTAAGAGTAAGAATGGATTGAAGTTTTAAATGAAATTATTTGCAACCTCTACATTTCAGAAGGCTCAATAGCTGCATAGATATAATAAAATTTGAACTCAGGGTATCAGATCTCAGCTAAGGAAACAGTTTAGATGAGTTGATAGACTGACAGTGCTTGCAAATAACAATTTTGAACTTATTTATACTGGTGTTGTTGCCAAAGCCTTCAGCAGCATCTTTGGTGTGTGATTCCTTTCACTATAACATATCATGCAGAGCCTTTTTTTAAAACACCAGCTGATTAAGTATCAATAATGCTGAAGCAAGGTATGGTTCTCCTCTATAATAGTTCAGTAAATTTGCTCCGTTAGTATTCAGTGAGATCGGGTCACTTCAGTACTAGTTTCTCACAGCTATTTAGACGATGTCAACTAAAGTTAAACTGTAGAGTTTCCATTTATTATTTATTTCCAAGAACATCAAGATCAAGAAGATGGTTGAGTTATCAAGAGAAAATAATTCCTGAGCCTTTCACCAGACATCTACTAATTGTGATGACTGGTAGCACGGATGAGGGGAGAGCTGGAGGTGTTGCTTTTTCTCGTCTTTTGCAAGGCCTTTTGAGACTGAATGTGTACAAATCTATGGGGCTGGATGGCGTGCATCCCAGGGTTCTGAAGGAGCTGGCTGAGGTGGTTGTCGAGCCGCTCTCCATCATATTTGAAAAGTTGTGGCTGTCAGGTGAGGTCCCGGATGACTGGAGGAAGGGTCACGTCACTCCCATTTATAAGAAAAGGAGCAAGGAGGACCCCGGGAACTACAGGGTGATGAGTCTCACCTCTGTGCCTGGGAAAATCATGGAACAGATCCCCCTGGACTACGTGCTTGAACACATGAGGAATGAATGCATGATCTGAGACAGCCAGCACAGCTTCACCAGGAGAAGGTCATGTTTAACCAATCTGATGGCCTTCTATGATGGAGTGATGACATTGGTAGACAAGGGGAAGGCAACTGATGTCATTTACCTGGACTTGAGCAAGGCCTTTGACGTGGTCCTCCACCACATCTTTATCTCCAAATTGGAGGAATATGGATTTGGTGGGTGGACCACTTGATGGATAAGAAACTGGTTGAAAGGCTGCAGACACAATGTAGTTATCAATGGCTCTATGTCCAGGTGAAGGCCAGTAACAAGCAACGTCCCCCAGGGGTCTGTCTTGGGACCGGTGCTCTTTAACATCTTTATCAATGACATCAACAACAGAATAGAGTGCACCCTCAGCAAGTTTGCTGACGACAAGCTGAGTGGTGTGGTTGACATGGTAGAAGGAAGGGATGCCATTCAGAGGGACCTTGACAAGCTTGAAAGGTGGGCCTGGGTGAAAGTGATGAGGTTCAAACACAGCAAAGTGCAAGGTTTTGCACTTGGGCTGGAGGAATCCCAGCATCCATACAGACTGGAAGGAGCGGTCCTTGAGCGCAGCCCTGCAGAGAAGGACCTGGGGGTCCTGGTGGATGAAAAACTGAACATGAGCCAGCAGTGTGCTCTTGCAGCTGGGAAAGCAAATGGTATCCTGGGCTCCATCAGAAGAGGGGTGGCCAGCAGGAACAAGGAGGTGATTGTCCCTCTATTCTGCTCTTGTGAGGCCCCATCGGGAGTACTGTGTCTAGGCCTGGAGCCCCCAGTACAAGAAAGACAGAGAGCTGTTGGAGAGGTTCCAGAGCAGAGCCATAAAGATGATCAGGGGGCTGGAGCACCTCCCCTATGAATACAGGCTGAGGGAACTGGGCTTGTTCAGCATGGAGAAGAGAAGGCAGCGGGGTGACCTCATTGCAGCCTTCCAGTACCCAAAGGGAGCCTACAAACAGGAGGGGAATCAACTCTTTGAAAGGGTAGATAACAGCAGGACAAGGGGAAATGGTTTTAAGTTGAGGGAGGGGAGATTTAGGTTGGATGTCAGGGTGAAATTCTTTACAGAGAGAATGGTGAGGTGCTGGAACAGGCTGCCCAGAGAGGTTGTGGATGCCCCGTCCTTGGAGGTGTTCAAGGACAAGTTGGATGGGGACCTGGGCAGCCTGGTCTAGTATTAAATGGGGAGGTTGGTGGCCCTGTATGTGTCAGGGGGTTGGAGATTCATGATTCTTGAGGTCCCTTCCAACCCCAGCCATTCTGTGATTCTGTGAATCAGTGAATCTGTGTTTTCTCATTTCAGTCTTATAGCCAAATTAGAGAGATACACACTGGAAAAGCAATAGTGTTGATAATTGGCTGGACATCCTGGCTCTAAGGTTTATCACCAGACTTAGTAGCACAAAGTGCAGCTCATGGCTACTGACTAGTGCCATTCCTCAGGGAGCAACACTGGGACCACTATTATTTAGTGTTTTTATTAATGTCCTGGATGATGGGATAGAAAGCAAGTTTGAAAATTACATCAAATGGGAAGAAAGAGAAAAATACACTGGGAGGCAGGGACCTCAGAAGGCTGCAGAAATTGTCTAAATGAAACCTAATGAACTTCAACAAAAATGCAAAGCCCAGGACTGAGAAATGGATAGCTTGCTGCAAGGGCTTATCAAATAGGGAATGACTGACTGGGGAGCAATTCTACTAAAAAAGATTTTTAGATAAACTCAACATGAGCTAACAGCGTGCCCCTGAAGGCCAAGAGCATTCAGAACTTTGTTAGGAGAAGTGCAAACAGGAGAGTGAGCCTTCACCTCTATTTGGCACTTGTTACTCTGTATTTGGTGTGCTCTGCAGTTGTAGTCTCCCCAGAGCAATAATGTCACTGACATGCTGAAACAACCAGCTCAGGACAACCAGGACAATCAAGAGGCTGGAGCACTGGGCATACGAGGACAATCTGAGAGAGCTGGGTTTGCTCGGCCTAGAGAGAAGATAGGTCAAGAGAAATCCTGCAGTCTACAGGTATTTAATAGCAGGGAGCATGGGAGGCAGAATCACAGTTTTGTTAAAGATGCACAGGAGAAAGATGAGAAGCATCAGTAACAAGTTGGAACACTGAAAATTCTGTTTAGATACAAGGAAAATGAGTGGCCAGATACTGGAATGGGGGCCCAGAGAAGCTGAGGGAGCTCTAACCTTGTAGTTACTACAAGGAATTAGTTACTACTAGAATTATCATCAGATCCTCTTCAGTTTACTACCTGATTATGTGGTGTTTACCTTCTCATTACTGGTTCCTCACTGCATTATGTATGAAGGACTATAACAAATTGTAAGAATGAGGGACTCTAACATGAAAATGTTTAGAGATGCTCCTAGAACACCACAAGAACTTCATAGGAGACCTGAGAATTCCACATATAGTCTCAGAACCTTTTTTCTTGGAACTTTAGGAAGTGGACATAATTTTATTAAGGTAAAGCAAAGATAAAGACGCCAGGATGCTATTCTAGTATTCTAGTATTCTAGCACTTCTGAAAAAACCACAACTCTCTCAAATTACCCTAAAAGTAATTTGGTGGCAGATGGTTGTCGGTGACAGTGTGTAACAAGTCCCATGGTAGAGTGTTAGACAGTGGAGGGTGAGAATAAAAGTAATGCATAAGCAAAGTGTAAGAAGTGCCATATGATACTGCAAATGTGGAATCTCTGCCTATCACGTTTTATAAAGTTAATTTCCAAAGTTCAGCCCCTATTTAAACATTCATATTCTGATTCAACCAACCAATCAAAGCTGACAGGTACTGAGCGTAACTATTTTAAAACAAAACTTGTGCTTTTTGATTCTACCTTTCAAAAAGATGAGATGGACCAAACCAGAGGAACATTTAGCACCATGCATAAGGCTAGCTCACTTCCACTGCACATGATATTGCAAAATACTCTTTAAAATTTAATACAATAACCTTTCAGCTATTAACTAGCAATGATAAATTTTTTGAGTGCATTACCTGGAATATATTGCCCCCACCCTCTGATTCCCACAATAAATTAAACACTGCATCTGTTTAAATTATATGTGTGTGGGGAGAAAGCTCTAAATCAGCAAGGCGTGATTGTATTGCAAAGTTAAATGGGTAGGTCCTTCTCATCTAAAAGTTTTATGGGCTTGTGAAAATTAGGTAATATGTCAGAACAGTTAGGAGGGGATGAGGAATCCTGTTTGCAGTTCTCCTTCAGCAGGCTTAGTTCTCAGGCTGACTTGTTAATAAAGGCAACCCGTAGACCATGGAGTGAATTACTGAAGCAGAGCAAGGTGTAATGACCTGATGCAGCATTAATATCAATGCTGAATTACATTTTATTTAGGCCAAAAAGTAATATAGAAAAGGATATTTTCAGTGGTGATGAAATGGGGAGTGGAAGACTGTATGGAAGGAGTGGGCCTGGGAGCACTGTTTGATGCTTGGTTAAACATGAGCCAGCAGTGTGCTCAGGTGGATGAAGGCCAATGGAATCCTGGCTTGCATCAGAAACAGTATTGCCAAAAGGAGCAGGGAAGTGAGCATCTCTCTGTACTCAGCCTTAGTGAGGCCACATCTTGAGTACCGCATTCGGTCTTGGGCCCCTCAGTACAAGAAAGAATTTGAGGCCCTGGAGCATGTCCAGAAAAGGGCAGTGAAACTGTGAGGGGTCTGGAGCACAAGTCTTATGGGGAGCGGCTGAGGGTGCTGAGATTGGATTGCTTACTCTGGAGAAAAGGATGCTCAGGAATGACCTTATCACTCTCTAAAACTACCTGAAGGGAGGTTATGGGGAGGTGGGAGTTGGCTTCTTCTCCCATTTAACTAACAATATGACTAGAAGAAATGGCCTCAAGTTGTCCCACGAAAGATTCAGGTCAGATGTCAGGAAATACTTCTTCTCCAAGAGTGGTGAATTGTTGGAAAGGGCTGACCAGGGATGTAGTGGAGTCACTGATCCTGGAAGTATTCAAGAAATGTTTAGATGTACTGAGGGGCATGGTTTAGTGGGAAATACTGGTGATAGGTGTACAGTTGTACTGGAGGACCTTAGAGGTATAAACTTAAGACTAGTCTAAAGACTTTGTTTTCTGTACTGTTCAGCATTAAACTTAATATAAGATTCTGCCCATGTACAAATAGGAATTTGCTCCAGACTTCTGTAAAAATATTTTCAGCTCTAAGCAAGCAAGATAGCAGAAGAGCTATGGGATAAAGATATGAAACAGTGCACAAAGCAGCAAAAGCTATAAAATCCTAGTTAATATACATGAGAAAATAATTAGTATGCATTGAAGCCTTGGGAAGAAAGCAGATGCACAAGCAATTTACTGTAGATAAATGCACTGTGCTGCTGCTGAATGTAAAATGCAGAAGACAACTTTTTTCTTATTCTTCGTCATACCTGATGATCTTGCAGTGGTTTGCGATAGTAATGAAGTAGCGAATTCCTGGAAATTAATGTTTTACCCAGTCTATTTAATCCCATTTCCAGCATGTGACTGTATGGATTGCAATCAAGTGTCCCCATTGTCTAAGAGCTGTGACTGCTGTATGCTGAGAAAATGCACAAGTTTTGGGGAGAATGTGATTTTGTTCTAAAAACCAAGTAGCCACCCCAGCAATCATCTTGGTGTTTGATTTTGCTATAAATACTCACAATGTCTGGTGACAAATACAATCTTTCCAACTTCTTGAGTGTAACTATTGGATCTGTAACCAGAAAGTAGCTAAACCATAGTAGATTACTTCTACTCCAGAATTTAAAATAAACTATATCTTGAACAGAAGTAAGATTTGGCTTGTTTCAAGATTTGCAAAACAATAATCTGTTGTGTGCTGTAGTTTTGGGAAATTTTAAAAGTAGGCACACTTGCAAAGATGAGATTTATGACATGATAAAATGCTCAAAAACTTTTAACAATGACTTTCCTGATACTAAATGTAAAAGGATCTCTACTCTTTGACACTGGTGAGGGACAGTAATGAAAAAGTAAATTTAGGGCCAGACTGTAGTTGTTGCACTTAGCAATTACAGTAATTGTTTTTATACTGTTTGCAAGGACTTATATTTGAACCTGAAGGTGTCGTCCAGCATTTTATACACCAATAGCTCAGCTCTACCGATGGCAGTGTGCTGGAAGAAAGGTACAAGCCAACAGAGCTAGAGGGTTTCTGTTTAGAAGGAAATTAATAAAATGTACTCTTTTGTATATGTCTGATCACATTTCTGATTTCTTAGAAGTCCTGTCAAGAGAAATAGTAACAATACTGGAATAGAGAATATTGTCCTTTGAAATGCTTTACCAGAACCACCCACACTCCCTCTCAAAACTAGTCCTGAAATGTAGTTATTTGACTTGCCAAAAGCATCCTTTTCTCCACAGTAGTCCAAACCTGCCTCTGGTCTCTCCATGACATTAAGCAAACATTACAATCCCATTCAGAATTCTGTTTATCCCAGAAGCACATTTCTGGCTTCTACTGAGCTAGACAGGATAAGAAGTACTAGTTGATGAACTCCACGTTCATCACATCACTTCCTCCAGGAAAAGCATGTTTCTTAAAACAAATTATGCATTATTTCTGACAGATGAAAATTGAAACAAAGCTCGGCAGGACTCATCAGTTCTCAGCAAAGACTAAAAAGCATAGTGAGCTATTTCGAATGCTCGTTTGAAGGTCGTTTTTTTTTTTAAACTATGCATATAGATACCTTTAATTAACATATTCTACTGTTCCATCACAAGTAACTAAAGGCAAATTGCAGCTATCAAAATCAGAGAACAAAAAGTCTTTGTGAAATATTGATATTTTGAGATTTGTCACTAGCACACAACATATTATATCTTTCATATCTTTCTGATATTTCAGATCAAATTGTACTATAGCTATTGTACAATATATAGCTTATATTTTAATTAATTATAGCTATTGTACCTAGCTCCAGTGCCATTTTTTGTATTCCTCCAAGTACATTCCCTCTACTCTAGCATATAAATCTATGGTATCTTGAAATAGAAAGAAAAAAGGAGAAAGAGGAAAAGAGCTGCCTCATGGTCCTTGTGCTTGTATTGCAAAGAAGAATTTGCAATTTTGATTTGAGATAATGCCAGAGGCACTGGAAGGAAAGTTTAGTAGCACTCCAAGCATTATCTACTTCGTATTTTCCCTTAAAAAAAAAAAAAAAATCTACTTTAAATTGTCAATGGAACCAAAAGATATACAGCACACATACTTTAAATGCTCATCTTCATTGTCAGCATCCATTTGCCATTGTGTATACTTTGAAATGGATGGTGCCTATTCTCCATCTTTTTTTTCCAGTTTTAGAATTACAATTATATTCTTCAAACACCTCAAGAGACTGAGAAGAGGAAAATATTATTTGGTAGAGATGCAACTTGACTTGGTTGTAAGGACAAAGGATATCCCTTCTGATGTTTCATATCTCCTTCCTGGCATCTGGTGCTTGGTCTCCTGAGGAGGATGGCTGGTTTTGTTTGTTTGTTTGATTTTTTCAACTGAACGCTGCTACTTCAAAGCAAACTACACTGGGTTCAGTTCAGATCAGCATTTTAGCTTAGAGTAGCTTCAGGGTTGCTTGCCCTACTGATATCAAGGATGGAGGTTGCATGCAAGAATGTCGACCTTCTTATCTCAGATGATTTGTTACAGATAGTTTTCTTTCCTGCAACAAAGTTCACAAAAGAAAATGCTAAGAAGTAGCTACAGATCATTTGGAGCAGACAAATAATATTCTTTCCTTTGGCCCAGGATTGCAATCAATTTACATTGACCATGCAACCTATGCTTCACAGATGGAAGCTGCTCTAAAACCCCTAAGTCAAAAGAAATCTTCCCACTGACTTTAGTGGCTTTCAATCCAGTTCATACTCTACAGTACAACCTGTATTTCCTCTTCAGATCAATAAGACACCAAAGAAAATATTCACCATGTAGTGTAATCCGTCCTGCTCCAACTCTGTAGCAGAAAAATGGGATGCCCTTTATTGAAGCTTGCAATGAATAAATGAGACTTTCTGCAAGTTTTATATGTACATCAATGTTCATTACTTCTCAATTGATTTTCTAAGGTCTGAAATATTCTTCTACCTGTCTTTACTACATGCCCTTACTTAAGTTTCTTTGACTGCCATTCCTGGCTTTGATTCCAGGTTGAAAATTCCTTGTGCTTTTATGACTACAAGATAAAATAGTGCTATTTGCAGTCTTCACCAAAGAAGGATGGGAAAGGGCATACGAAGGTGAATGCCTTAAAACTCATCAGCAGTTTATAGGCCAATGAATGAGTTTACTGAATTGAATATCTGTAGCAATGGGAATTTTCAAATGAATATTACATAATATTAACAGAAAACATAGCTTGAATCCAATCTTAGTTCGTTTCAGAAATCTCTTTTATGAATTATGTGCTGTTTCAATCAAAGAATGAAAATGTCATGAAAACGATCCTTATAAGTTGCTTAAATTATATTTAAATTTAAAAAGTAAACATTCAGGATGGCTATCTTTACAGACCAACATCTAGTCACAAGAATTATTTTGAAAGACAAACTAGCTCTCACATATTCATCCTCTCTCCAGTCTGTGGGTATTAGTAAAATATATATATATATATATACATATATATATATATATAAAATTATAGTTTTCCATATGAAGCATTTGAAACTTTCACAAGGTGTGCTGTAGCCTGTAGACTGATTAGTTAAGACAGATATGAACAAACGTGGTCAACACATTCATTACTGCCACAAGCTGAATTTTTTTATAGACATCTTGCAAACTCACCACTCTCCCTTCCTTGAGGTGATGAGAGTTCTCTTGAAGGAACCACACGCAAAACACCAGACTCCTTACTCAGCTGCTGCTCTGTATCCCAATTCCACTTGAATGTGACTAAGCTCAAATCTTTGCAACATGGAGGATCTGGTTTCATGCTGACTTGATGCCTTTATGTGTTTTAAGTAGGAACCCTGCTGAAATCTGATGGCTGTGGGTTTTGTGCTGAGATTAAAGTTGCTGTGACATCTCAAATCCAAAGTGGCTTGGGTGCTAAAATTATAGAACCATACAATCATAGAATCATTAGTGTTGGAAAAGACCTTTAAGAACACCTAGTCCAACCAGCAGCCCATCACACCATGCCCACTGCCCGTGTCTCTCAGTGCCACATCCACATGGCTCTCGAACGCCTCCAGGGACGGTGACTCCACCACCTCGCTGGGCAGCCTGTGCCACTGCTCTTTTTGAGAATAAATGTTTCCTAATACCAAACCCAACTCCCTCCGCCCCCCTGGCACAACATGAGTCCATTACCTCTCGTTCCATTGCTGGTTAGACAGAAGGACACACCCACCTCACTACAAACTCTTTTCAGGTAGTTGTAGAGAGCAATAAAGCCTCCCCTGAACATATGACCACTGCTTGAAGGGAATTGATGTTTTGGAAGCAAATGAGGATTTGAGTTGATCATGACATTACGTACTGAAAAAAAAGGACAAACAAGAAAGGTTGACTCAAAGCTGCTGGAAGCACCTGCAGAGACAAGAGATGCTGCTTAAATAGAATTTAATTGCTGCAGAAAATACTGGGGAAGCCTCCTGGACCTGTTAAGAATTCAAACTATATCAGAATAACTCATTCTTGCTTCAGGCTCTCTGATTTGTGCCTTTTGACATTTTCCAAGGCTGACCTTAAGAACAGATATTATTTGGGAGTGGCAGCAGCAGCAAGGTGCTCTTTTTAGTAAGTGCTTGCAGACTGTGAATGACTGAAGAAACAGGTTGTGATGACACTGACTGCAGCACCGAAGCTGGTACAAGTTATTTATTGATGCTGCCTCACTGCTGAAAAGACCTAATTTGAGAAAGAACACTCTCCATACTCATATTTTGTCATGGGTCATGTCAGAGGCTCTAATTATCACACAGTCCTTGATACAAAATATTGTATTACAGTAATGAAATTGTGAACATGGCTATGGTAACTAGAAACAAGAAGCCAGAGGGAAGTAAAAGGAAAAAGTGCATCACATCCTTGGAAGAAACCTGTCTAGAAAAAATTGAGGAAGTCAAGATGCCCATTTTATATATGAATATATTTTTCTTTTGGTCTGCAAGCAATTTTCTCTCTGGATTCTAACTAATTAATACCAAGTAAATATCTATACAGGTTGCTAAAGTACTCCTTGAAGCATCAATCCAGACGCAAATCCTTTCTTCTTCATCCAACACTGTTCTACTTAGAGAGCATATCTCACTGCAGTATTAATTATGAAGCCTTTACTGGAAACTACATTCTACAAAGAGAATGGAAATTTCAAGGGGCTCTGTTTTGCTGCTGGCTCAGTGCTAACATACCAGAGTCCTAATCTGGATTGGAATTCTCAGCTGTGATGAACACACAAGAAACTACAGAAATATTGACTTCAGGAACTGCCCTATCCTTGTTCTGATAGCTCTCAATCCAAGAATACAAGACCCAAAGATGTCAGAAGAAAATTTAAACACTTCTTTTTAAACAGTGCAATATTGAGAATAGACTTACACAGATATAAAAACACATTCAGCATTGGACTGCAGCATAATGGTCAGCAGTCTCTAACAGTGTTCTGTGAATCACGTTAGCCATACTGCCGACTGCTAAAAGCTAGAACAAATTAATTTTAATTTCACAGTGTTTGCTTGGTAAGATTTTTCACTATAAGTGCACTTTTCTTTTTTGTTTGGTTGCCTTTTTTTTTTTTTTTTTTTTTTTTTTTGTGTGTGTGTGTGTGTGTGTGTGTTATTTTTAAAGCTCTTGCTGTTTCAGGTTTTTCTGGCAAATACTGCTGAACTCATTCAGTCTATTTGCCAGAGTTAAGGTCACTGCAGCTTTAGTTTTACAAAGAACACTATTTTTCTGTTTCTCTGTTAATCTTGGCCTGAAAAGACCACACATAACCCTTCCCGACTGAACAGTTTAGGCTTTGTTCCTTTGTTTGGGTTATACTATTAATCTGCTAGGTCCATAGCAAAAATGTGTGAGCTGCTAGTGTGCCAGATGATTGACGGGCAATTAGCAGCTTCTAGAAACCGTGCTTTGAATTCCGCAGATCCATGACTACATAGGGAAGCAGAGGCTGCTGATCTGACTTTTTTTGTACACTTTTGCTGCAATAATACAAACGAGACCTTTAAAAGAATTAATGCAGCTATTCTCAGGAGCTTCATCTGCTAGGAACTGGCAACATTGAATCAGAAGTTTGAAGAACTCCATTCTATGCAAATAATTAACCTGTAGCTATTCAAGTCTCCCAGAAAATAAGGCTTGCAAAGCAGCACAAGTGTTTAATTTTTCATCATGAGCAAGGAAACTTCCTCGTGAAAAGAAAAATTTGGGAAAAGATGTGTACTCTATGAACAATTAATTTTTCATGCTTGATTTTATCCTTTTTTTTCTTTGAAGGTTCTAATTTTTTCTTGTGTTCTTGTTTCTAGGATGATCATCTAGTTTCTCTGCTATTAGCTCTAATAGTGTGAATAGCATCCTGAATGACCTCTGCATACTGTTGAATGACACCCACTCGCACACACACACACACACCAAAGAGTTGCCCACTCACCAATTTCAACATTTTTTGTAAAGACACTGGGACTTGCTCAGCTGCCACCAAGATGGTTGGTTACAGCTTTACCTACTCACATTTCATGCACATAAATCTGGATAGAAGCATCATAGGGAGAAATCAGAAATTCTTTACTTTCTAGGTGTTTTGACAGTGTGAGAACAGTTGGACATAGTCCTGTGGTAGCAGCAGTGATGGACTAAACACCTCCCTGACACGGAGAGCCCACAAACACACACATATTTGAGTGTAACTGCATGGAGAATTCTGCCCAGTCGCTTTTCCCATATCTGCTGAAAAGCCATCTTTTGTATAGCCACAGAGCAGTCAAAATCTTGAAGGGGTTAGCTTTTGTCAATAGAATCAAGAATTGCAAGCTGCAAATAGCATCAAACCCAATTAATAGAGGGCACTTTCCCAGATAAAGACTTGAGCTGAGGGCAGTCTTGATTTGCACAGTTCCCAAGAGAATAGGCCGTTTTAGAATAGGCCTGAGTCCTAAGCCCCATGTTGTCACACTCATGGCTTTAAAAGCAGCCATAAAAAGAAGCGTGTGAGAATTACAAGGTGTTTGGTAAAGGTATAATAGCATAGCACTTCAGTCAGGTAAAAGTTGCTTTCAAACAAATGGAGCTCAATCTGTTCACACTTCAGCGTCTCAGAACAGCTTTGCCTGCTCCTCTGCTAAATTGCTGTAAAACAGCCTGCATGATCTTCTATGTAAAAACACGTTCAAAAAATCAGAATTATTAAGTAGTTTTTCTTTTAATCCAACAGCTGCAAAGCTTCTCAAATGTTTCACGGTGAAAATAATTTTCTCCAGATAGGACTTTATTTGTTACACGAATCCCCTCTAGCTTCCCCTCAAGCAAATTTTATTGATGCAGTCCTGTTAGTTGTTTCCAATTAGTCCTTGGAAATTAGGGATTCTAAACATTTCCATTAGAAATTCTTCATACTAGTCTAACCAGTTTTATACATGTTTACAGCAGGCATACTTCTTATTTCAAAAGATGGTAACCACAGATCCTGAAATAAATGTTTCTTTTCTTGTGGATTAAAGAGAATAAATGGGAATGGATAATAAAAAAAAGTCTGAGTAGGAAATAAGGAGCATATTTTTCAGTTGCTCTTCATTCACTTTTTCTCACACATTTTCATTTCTGAGCTATCTGCTGAAAAAAATCACCCCCAGTCCTATTATTCCAAGCTAAGTGTAATGGTCATCATTGCTTTCCTATTCTCTTACCTTCCAAGTGGCTCAGAAGAAATTATTCAAAAAAGTTAAAGCTTTATAACCTGAATACATTTGAGTACTTATAATAAAGCTAATATTGTAAAAATGCTAGTAAAAAGCCAAACATTACTTGTTCTCAATTAAAGGAATTAAGATAATGATTGGTTTCATCTCCCGAGATAGCTCTTATAACAGAAACTTGCAGCTGAAGGTGAGTATTTAGAGCCACAGAAGCTCTGAGTCACTCTTCTTATTTAGGAAGGTATTTATGAATCCACTCATCACTGTTATATACCAAGACTTCTGTGCTGCCGCAGAAATTCTTCTGTACCTTGCTGCATTGTTATATTTTAGTTATAGAGTTTCATATTCACCAAGAGATGAAGCCACTTTGGCATTTAATACTGAACTGTGGCATGACTAAGGACCACCCCAAATCCCAGTGTGTCCCACACAGATTAAATTTCATTTTACCCTCTTCAGGATAGGGTTTTAGTTACCATAGGATTATAAACCTTGGAAAAGTCCACTAAGATCACCTAGTCCAACCACCAACACATCACCACCATGCCCACTAATCACATATCCCTCATTGCCACAGCACAACACAGAGGTGCTCAGAAGATACCATGGTGGTCAAAAGCACCTCCAAACATGCTATGAAGGCTGACACCTCTCAGGGAGCCTGCAGTAATTGAGCAGATCTTTTGGGAGCCTTGTCACATTTTTCACCCTTGAAACTTAGCTCTGGGTCTGTTTCTTCTGCAGACAGGAAGGGCACTTCCTTCTCCAGGGTTTCTCTCATCCTGAAGTGGGACAGTGGGCTCCCTCTCTCCCTTTCATGCAAAAAAGGATTAGCTCTCATTCAAAGTACAATGTAAACTGGGTGCTGCCCTGCTATACAGCCTGTTCAGTGTGACGTAACACATATGGTAGGTACCACTACAGTAACCATGCTCACACACACAAAACAGTTCTTCTGTCTTGTAGATTCAAGATTCCAATATTCATATGTAATGTGTTTCAGCCATATCACTCTTCAGCTTCTTCAACTGAAACGTGCTGAATGTTTATGCTCTCTCTGGGGCAGGCTGTGGGGCAATCACGCAGCATTTGCATGAGCAGTGCAGTCAGGAATCAAATCCACTCGTGAAATGCAAACTCATCCTTCATCTGTCTCAGGATACACTGCTTCCATCAAGGTAAATGCATCATGGTGAAAGTATTAACTGTACAATAGAAAATTGTGAAACTTTGCTCTCCTGTAGGATGTAATGCTTGTCATATCAGATTCCACACACATGCTTTTTTTGGATACTTGAATGATTCAAAGCCCTCTTTGAAGCTACTGTGTTTGAAAAGTTACAAGCACTTTTCATCAAGACTGCCAGGAAGTCATTAAGACAGTAGAACAATCTTTTATATCTCCAAAATCCCATCACTCCCACACTTCTAACACACAAACATCTCCATGGGAAGTACTTAAAGGCACAGAAATAAATAAGGCATACAACCCATAGGCAAACACCAAAATCAACAACTTAAAATAATATTTTTGCAGTGTTCCAAAGAGTTTTACGTTTATTTAAATCCATAAATCCACAAATCAAGAATATGTTATCCGAGTGTAGCAACACCCACTGGGCATTTTCATCACTTCCACTGCCTTTGCCTCAGTTTGCACACTAGAGTTTTCAGCATCACTCACTCATGTTCAAGTTGCATTTTGGTAGGAATGAACTTGGGCTTGTACACCGTTCTTCACAAATTTTCTTTTGCATGTAGCATGCCATACATCCAGCCACACCTCATCTGGTTCAGTGGCACAGCACAGGTCTGCTTTTATGTCAGATACCAAACATATGGCGAGATGCAGGTTAAGACTGCCAAGTCAGCTGGGACAACTTTAGTAGACCAAAGGCACACTAGTTCAGTAATCCCATCATTAAGTGCATTCGGAGAGACAGGATTAGCATCAGGCACCGTCACCTTGGACTTCATTTCTTGCCTTGGTAAATCAGTGTGCCTCTCTGATCTTTCATCAACATGTAGGCATGTAGATAACCTTGAGTTTGGGCTCCAAGCACTGGTTAAACCATTGAAAAAATGTTGCCTTAAAGCCACACTCACTAAAATGATCATTTAATGCAGACTTTAAGAAATACACTTTCACCTCTGGCCAGCTCTCACTCTCTAGTGGCTGCACAGTTATGTTCCCTGTCAATTTCCTCCCTTATTGTACTTGCATTTCAGAAGGAAACAAACCTTCAAACAACCCTACCCTCCACCCCTTGTCACCCATCCCACTCCCTCCCTGCTCTGAATTCCTTTGCCATTACTTGATTTCCACTTTGTGCTCCCCACCCTCCTGCAGGTAGTCAGTCACTACCAAAGCCACAGACTTTTGTCTGCAGTTTTCCTACTGCTTTCTGCTGACTGGTCCTTCTTGCCACTGCTGCCCGCTTACATGAACGGAATCCAGTGATGCAAGGATGACAGTATTTTTCTGAACAGCAGAAATAACACCATGGCATATCTTTAGTACATAAAACACACTTTTTCCATCTTTGCAACGGTTCAAAACCAGCGTCTATTTTTTCAGTGTGAAAAGTAGCAAAACTTTTGGAATCAAAACAGAAAATTATAATCGTTACTGGAATGTGAAAAGCAGACCTATACATAATAAATTTCCCCATTGGAACAAGGTGCTGAGCATAGATTGTAACTTCAACACATTGTCTTATTATTTATCACATTAAAAACAACTTGTTTTTATCCAGATGTTACAATAATTGCATTTATAGAGGCATTACAGGGCTCTGGGACACACTGATGCCTTCCCTGTACTTTTCTACAGCCTGTGAAAGTAGAGGGGTGACATAAACAAAATCTGACATCTCCCTCCCTATAGATTTTGACAAGACCACTTAGTAGGACAGATTGCGAGTCCAACAGAAAATCCAGGTAAGTCTCAGCGGCACAAGTATTGCACTTAGAACAAAACAGGCACTTTCGATTAGTGTAACTTTTTTTTTTATTTCAGTTACTTTTTTCACATATAACTTCATATAAGCTACAAAAAGTGTGAAATGCAGAAATGATATTAAAACTGCAAACTTAAGTTTTGATAACAAAAATAAATGTGTCTTTCCCTGTTAACAATAACCATTTAAAATGAACCATATTTTGATGGATTCATTTAATAAACATACCATACACTTCCCAAAAATAAATAAAGAACATAATCAGAAGAAAGAAAAAAATCAATACCATCAACAACATGAAGCATTTAGTTGTCCTTTTTTTTTTTTTTTTTCCCTTAAAGACAAATTAAATTTCTAGGCACAGTTTTAGGCATTATAGAGGACACAGAGGCAACAGGTTAGTGTGCACTGCTCTGTACAAAAATACAGTCTGAATAAATTACATTGCTAGCCATAAGATTAGACTTCACTTACCAGTCAGTTCATTGCATGTTTAATAATATACAGGTACATGCTAATCCATATATATCATTTATATTTCAAACACATAGGTCTCTCTATATTTGTTTTTAAAATTTACAAAAACTAACCGAAGTTGTGCAAGAAGTCCAGAAGAGGTGCTAGGTACTTGTCAGCACCGGACGGTATACTTTAAGCCTAAAAAATACAAATAACTAGCCCTGCTTGCAAGTCCGCTATATATATATATATATATTTATATATCTTCATTCATATATATTTGGATGATAAACAATGGATTTGTGTGGGAAAAAAAAAAAATCCTGTCAGTGAGATAAAGCCAAACAACTGAAATAATGATGGCATGACACAAGCATAACACTCAAAAGGAATAATTTGTTGTACAGACACACAAAGACACGTGCTCTTGTGTTTGTTTTTGTGTCTAGAACAAAAAATAGGGCAACATTGTAGTCACTTTTCATTCAGCCCTGAAAAGCAGCATTTACTAAAAAGGAAGAAACTGAAGTAGCAACATAAGCTAACAAGAGGTTTCCAAGCTGATTAAGGTAGGTGCCTAAATCTGAACACTGCTGATGGACCTGAGGAGTTTGAGAGGTGCGCCCTCACAGCTAACGTTAGGCTCTGGAGGAAAATCAGGTGTTGAGACTGAAAAATTGCTTCTCCAACTCACATATGAATGAAGAACTTTGTTATTAGGCATCCATGTTTGTAGGGTTTTTTTTTGTTTGTTTGTTTATTTGTTTGTTTTTTTGCCTGAACATCATTCAAATTAAGAGCTGTGTGACTTCAGGAGTGCTAGCGATTAATCTGTGTGTGCCTTAAGGCTGACGCTTGATTTCACTCAAATTCTACATTAAAAAAAAAAACACTATCTGATAAATTAGAAGATGTGCTACGGGTTCAGCACAGTAACTTCCTGCCAGAATAGGCATAGTACTGTGCTACACTGGCACCAAAACACCGCTCTCCTAGAAAGGTACAGTGATCTTCTCACAGTGGGCTTCTCTACGTCAGCCTAACTCCCACGCCAATCTACAATACTTTCTGTGCTGCTAAGTAACAGCAGAACTACACAGCTGTTCAGAAAGATATAGAGTTTACTGTATACTGATTATCTGCCTTAAGTCAGTCTCAGGAAGAGCAGAGTTATGAATGCTCTCTGGTGCCTGCAAAATAAGTGGACATATTTTTCCCTCCCATCTTCTTTTCTCCTTAGGCATTGCCATACAATCCCTCCTAAATGCAGCTATCGTTTTGCTCCGCCTAATCTAATTAATCACCACTGGTTCAGGAAGGAGTGCTGATACAGAATATTCCGCTGTGATAGTAAAGACTTAACTCCCAAGAGGCACCGCATCTTAAAAATCACCTCCACACGGCAGCAGCAGTTTGAGAACAGCTTCTGAGAGTCAGTCCTGGGGTAGCACGGTCCCTACAGATCCTCTGCTCTCTGGGCACTGCGGCACAAACATCAACACCGCAAACGCATTCTTAACATCAAGGCAATCGGAAGCCTTTGCCCCGGAACCAGCAAAACCGTTTGTGCAGAGGTGGACAAGCAACAGCAGCATATCTGCTTGTGCAGAGGCCCACATAGAATATACTTTAAATTTCTCCATTAAAAAATAGTCATTTCTACAGATTAGAATTGTATAAAAATATGTTCATAATTAAATTCAAAAATATGAAAAGAAGGAAATTGTAAACAAAAATAAAAGTGATGCGGATTAAATTCACATAGAAGTTCTCTCTACTTTAACTTGGGTTCCATTTGGTGGGTACAGTCTGTGGATGTTTAAGTGGGAAGCATACCAAGCAAAGAGTAATTAGATACACAATCATCAGCCAGTCCATTACAAACCCAGCCTTTAAAAACACGAGATCAGCTCCTGCAGCGCTAATATTGTAATATGGATGTGATTGGGCCTTGGCTATATTCTTGATTATCAGAAACACTTGCAATCTAATTAGATTTTATTTTTTCAAATGGTAGTTTTTCTTCCTTGTAACTTTTTTTTTTTTTTACAATTTTTATTAAGTATGGAATTACATATGAAATAGAAAGTAGTTGTTTCATCCACTTCTACTTTAGTAGAAATGAACTTTTATGTATTTCCCATAACAGAGTCTGTACAAGGGCATATACAGAAGACAAATCATTTTAGGTTTATTTTGTAACACCAATCATGACTGTGGGTACTGGTCTAAGACCCCGACGAATGTGTACAACGTTAGTATTTTAACCACTGCACCACAGCTCCTATTACAATTTAAAGATAATTCTCTTTCTTCCTCTGAATTTATATATGTATTATATATACTTGCTTACACTAATACCTTCCAAAAATATAATCAAACTTGTTCCATATGCATTTTTTCATAATGCTGCTCAGAAGTTAAATGAGTCCTTAGGAAAACTGCAATTCATTCATGCATTTCAGATGCCTTAGGGACATATAAGCTCTTTTTGTTCTCCCCCCTATCTCCACCCCCGCTCTCCCCCCCTCAACAAAATACTCAAGAATTGAGACAACTTCCAACCACACAGTCAGAAGCACATGTCTCTGGGTTTGGACTTCCTTCAACAATCTGCTACAGCTGGCATGGTGATGTCGATTCATGAAATCCTCTCTGTCTGTGTAGCTGTTTTACTTCTCCCAGAAGACTGCTGAATGCAGATATTAGACAAGCCATTAACCAGTTACATTCACTGCCCTCGACACAGTCACTCGCAACTAATTCCTTAAGAGCTTTTCTGAGCAAGTAACAAGAGGCCAACACAGCCTATTGTACAAGATGCCATTGCCTGCTTATCAGACATTTGAATCCTCTATGATACAGGGAAACTTCTAAACGGAGCCTACACCAGCTGCTCCCCTGAAGGCAAAAGCAGATGCTGGCCTTGCATTCACATTCCAACTAAATTTCTCACAATGATCGCTGTCATGTAGATCCTTTGCTTGTTGTCAGGAAAAACAAAGCTTATGTATCAGCAGCTTGCAGCATCTGCCTACGTAAGATCAACAATCCTAGTGTTTGCAGTTCTTCTAAATGGTTGTAAAAGCTGGTTACAGTGTTCACACCCAAAAGGCAAAGGCTATTTTATCAACAGAGCAGACTGGTGCTCCACGAGTGTTCTAAAAAAACAGTGAGTTAGAAAAGATGGGGGTAATCCTTCTGGTATTTTTCTTTTCATTAAATGATTCTAGTAATAGTCTTCATAGTTCTTAGGGTTCAGACAATAAAGAATGGCACCCCCAAATGAAAATATAGTTGCACCCCAAGCCAGGCCATAGCCCCAGTTGAACTCATGGTATATTTTCAAGCTGACTGTTTCGATGAACTTGATTGGGTAGAGGACTAAGCTGCACACCTGAAGAACAACTGAAAGAGAAACAAATCAGATGTCAGAAGAGGCCTTAATACATTTCCATAAAACTACCACAAAACCAAAATTTGCATTTCCAAATGTTCTTGGTGCAGTTCTGTGTAGTAAGTACTGCCCTTTTTGAGTACTACATATTTATGCATACACACACATATGTATGCATATATATAATATTCATATACATCACATACGCAACCTTTACTTCATCCGAAGAACAGAGCAGGTCTTGCATATTCCTCTGATGATGAAAAAATGTTATTGTTATGCTATAAAAACAATCCATCAGGTGACTGGTAAATAAATAGTGAAAGCAATTTTTTCCAATTCTTTTCTGTCTCTCCTCATTGTATTTTGGTCTGGAGACATTATTCCTTCTGTAGCAACAAATCTAAAATCTCTTGTTCCAATCCTATTAAAACCAAGTCAAAACAATGAGAAGCAAGAATAAATGAATATTAAGAAATAAAGCTCAGAATCAAATCATTTACTTCATCTAACAGTAATTAATTGCAGTAGGTGATCCATATTTATGTTCAGTGGAGGCTCACCAAATTACCTATTTCACATGCATTACCATGTAGTGTAATCAGAATTAATGATATTACTGCACAGAATACCAAGGAATCCATAAAGTTTGATCAATCACTAAACTTCCCACTTGCAAAGCATTTCCTTGTATTACGAATTTAGAGGGCGGGTCAGAGATGTTTCATGCTAAAAAAAGTTAATAAAACAGATCAAATCCAAGGCACGAAAAAGCTTAAAAACCATTAGTTTTTACAGCACTGTCTCTGAGTGCCAGATCTCATGCAACTTGATCCACGCATCTGCAGAGAAATTCAGCAACTTGGCTATTGCGTTACATCAAAATAGCACAAAGTAACCTGAAAGGGAAAATGCAGATGAAGAACCCTAATTTTCATACAAAGAATTCAGCTTCACTGGTGCCCATTCTCTTTTAAAATCAGGCATACTGCTGACAGCATAATTGGGACAGCAGTCTCCAGAGTAAGCAGATGAAAATTATACTTATTTTGAAGTACGAGAACAAGACGCATGATTTAGTGATTCTCCCAGCTTCTAGTTCAGCCATCTACAAATGACTAACCATCCCAGGAACATATAAAAACTTCTTTTTTAACCTTCAAATTCAAGATCTGGCTCCCTTCTATCATTTAGCACAGCCAAATTATGAAGACTTCAGCACAAGATTTCTCCTACAGACTGCCATCCCTCTGCTGCGCTCAGGATGAGCGCACCCACAAAACAGAACACACGCTTAAGCATCTGCAGACCTGGGATGTATTCTAATGAAAGTTCAGTAGTGTGTAACATAATGCCATAATGACAGTATTAACACTGATTGGGAACATCTTTTATTTATTTATTTTGTTAAAGATTTTGCAAGGTATTTTACAAAGAACAATCACTCTTCATAGAATTTTTATAAAGCCAGTGGACAGCAAAGAATAAGACCACTAGGGCCTACAGAAGCCCTTTTGAAATTACACAGGGAAACCACAGGAAAATAATGTTAATTATATTCTCCTGTTGGTTGAACGTTTTGCACACCTGAAAACCATCATTTTCCTTTTAATTCCCACATGCCCTATTTAGTGCTGTCAAACTGTCACCATCCATTACACACCTGGAGCCTAATGCTCTCCTATCCTCAGGATGGGGACTGCAAAGGGGAGAGGACTTTTAGTACTGATTACATACACTGATAACACTGCATAAAACACACATTGGAAATTCATCCCTGCCTAGCAGCCAGTTAGCTTACAGACTAGTCTTTGGACTCCTCCTTGGGACTGACAAACTGAACAATGTTTGGATTTTCTGATGTGGGTTACAAAATCCACAGGATTTTATTTTTTTTTTTTTCTTTTTTAATCCCAGAGTTACTGAAGTGTTACTTTGCATCATTTCATTTTAATATAATTTTTGCTTGCCAGCTCACAAAATACTGTGCAGTACTGGAGAACTTTTGACAGCACATACCAGAGAAAGCTCCTACTCTTATGAAAAGATTATATATTCTAATTCTGTATAATGAGAGTATCATCACACCCCAAAACACTTCAACATATGTTCACTTTTAGAAGCATCTTTAAGACCATTCAAAGTCAAAGAGCATTTCCTCAGATGAATGGGTAAAAGTTCATTAAAGGCCTCCTGAACAGGGGCTGCAGCACCTTGGCTGGGTCAGTACAGAAATTGCCCTCAGTGCGCATGTATCTATCAAGTTTCAACCAAGGAAACTTTCTACTTTTCCTCAATCTAACATGAGAAGCATATGGAATTTTATTCTATAGACTGGACTCATCAAAACAAAGCAGAAGAGTGGTTACACCAAAAGAACATGTGACTTAAGGAGCAACAGCTACAACAGATGGTTCTGACATTTTTGATGAGGTTTCCTGCTTTTGCTACTATTAGTTCATCTACACTCATGAAAAAAATTTAAAGTGTTGGTAACAACAGGTAGGCAGAAACAGCCACACTGTATAACACTGCTGTCACTTTGCACTAATTTAGTGTCCTACCTTTGATACTCCCTATAAAGTGGAAAAAGACCACAAGAAGACAGTAAGTTATGAAAAATGGCCTGTATGATCCAAAAAGATGTTAAAGTCAACGCCTGCAACTACTGATCTGCTTTCAGTGAATTTAAATGGACTCCATGCTACATTGACCTGTTTCCTATGGAACATACAGCTATTACACTTCTTGAGAAACATTGGTCCTGTAGAAAAAAAGGCTGCAAAAGAAATCTTTAAAGAAAAAATCCACTTTAAAACTCTATCTTGAGATGGCTGTTCTTTTTTGAACAGACTATTCATTTCAAGTTTAGACCGATTTTTTATGGCTAAAGTAATGACAACTGCAAGAGAATCGTACAGGAACAAGAATAATAGTTTTACTCTATTTACATGAAATATACACACTCATCATATTAAACATACCAAAAAAACCCACAACAAATCATTTACAACTAGGAAATTATTCTTTTTTTTCCTTTGTTAAAATGTTTAACAGACTTGCTTATAAAGCCTCTTTTCAATTAGTCTCTACTTACGAAAATCATGGTATTAGTAAGAAATTCAGGTATTTCTCCACTACTCTCGACCATTCTTTCATTCACATATGCTTTATTTAAAACCAATGGGTGCTGCATTTTCGAGGATTAACAGACAAGAAACTACTGTACAGGAAGTTTTTGTACTTAATACAATCCTGTACAATTAACTGGGAAGGAGCACAAAGAGAAAGGGAGTGGTTATTCATGCTGATTTTTAAAATAGTGCTAGCTTAGAACAGGCCACCGTACTACACAGGAAGATGAGGAATTTCATCAGGAGGTCCAGCTGACCGAGCAAGTAATTTTTCAATGAACATGTAAGAAAGGAGCATACATGAGCAGGAAACAAAGCTTGACAATGAGTGGGAAATATAAAAGCATAGTTTTGATGCACAGATACAAAACCAGGAAAGCTGAAGCCCAGCTGGAGCTCAACATAAAGCTGGGAAATGACGAAAAAAAGTTAAGAATTTCCACAGGTGCATTAATTGCAAAATGAAATTCTGAACATATTCGTCCAATGATGGAAAGAAAAGCCAGTCTAATGACAGACAGTAAAAACATGAAACCTTCCCCAAGATCTCCAAGGGTTGTGGAAGATTTGGGAAGAATTAGGACACTCAGCAGTCACCTGTCTATGGGGATGGATGGGACCGACACAAGTGTGATGAAAGAGATGGTCAATGCAATTGTGAAGCTTCTCTCACCTATACAAAACTCAACAGTGATTCGGAGATATTCCCAATGACTGGAAAAAAAGGTTAAAGTTGTGCCTGTGTTTCAAATTGATTAGAAGTAAAAAAATTCACAGAATTATAGGCTGGTCAGCCTCACTTCAAACCTTGGAAATATGGAGTGTACCTCCAAGCACTGGCAGAACAACGAGGCAATCTGTAGGCAGCACAAATTCACCAGCCAAGAGCAAGGGTTCAAAAATCTGACAAAATGATTGAAGCCTGTAGCAAATCATCCTTAGGAGGGAGATGAAGGCACTAGTTTTATTTAGATACATGAAGAGGAGACAAAGGAACAATTTCACAGCAGCCTACATCTACCTTCAAATGCAGCTGCAAAGATAGAGAAACAAAGCTTTTTGTAGTGCCAGGAAACCCAGGATATTGGCAATGGACGTGAAATTCAGTTTCAGACATTCAGGATGGGTATCAGGAAAAAGAAAAACAACATATGGAGGCAAACGTGACAGTAGGACAACGTACTTGAAGGGGTTACACAATCTTATTCTTTGAGTTCTTTAAGACTGGTCAAGATAAAGCAAAGTTAACAGATCAAATGTTAGTGATTATTCTGCTTCAACAATGAGGTTGGGCCACATGACCTAGAGTATCCTGTCAATATCCTGTCAACTTATTTCTTTGATGCTGTCATTTTTTCTGCCTTCTTGTAGCAACTTAACTACTTCCTTCACCTTAATTGTTCAGAGCTCTCTGCCACTTCTTCACAATCAAATTCTGCTCTCCAATACAACTGCAGTTTTTGTAGCTTCATTGTAAGAGTAAGCTCGGCAAGTATACTGTTATTCTATGTTTCACAGTATTATAAATATAAATACCAACACAGAACTCAAGAGTTAATCAAGCAGAACTGTGCTCTCATTTCCTGTCAGAATGTAAAGACATGTTCTTTAAGTATTTTCCAAATATTATCTGCTTGTCATTCATCTAATCCCTCACCCACACTTTCACTTAACCATCATTTTTCCAGCTTATACATAAGAACACCCTGTGAAATGTGTTAAAAGCTTACTGACCCCAAAGGTTCTTTTTCTAAGACCTAATCATAAAAGGTAATGAAATTGTTTTAACATAAGTCATCCATACGAAATTTCATTACCTCCCAGTCAGTAAAGTTGGGTCATAATGGGCTGGGAAGGAGAAAAATTATTAAGACAGAGAGAACACAAGCTCTGCAGCTTCTCAAAAAGCACTGTTAGAATATAGTGCATGAACACAAACACCTTTTAAATTCACTTTTTTAGTTGCTTTTAAGGACTCTCAACAATTACATGCTTTCTTTCTATCCCTAAACTTTGACTCTGTTGGCATTCATTTAGTAACCACATCATGAGACTCCCTACACTGACATGTCTAAGAGACTGGACATAGTACTTTGAGAACGCAGCTCTCAGGGACAGTTTGAATCAGGAGCACTTTGATACCCCAGCATGTATATAATCTAATTAGGTCCCTACAAAACAAAACAAAACAAACAAACAAACAAAAAGAGCTATATGAGGACACACAGCCTACCAGCTCAACTAAGACTGATTTTTGGTCTTCACACAACACACTGACACAAGCCACCATGAGATAGTAACAACTAGCAGTGAGATAACGTCTACAAACCCCACTGAACCCAAGGTAGCTCCATGCAAAAGTGTCCTGCAACTCTGCCTCTGTATGCTCCACATTTTCCCATCACTTGAAGCATTCCTGTTCCTCTCCCAGTTACAGAGAGCTGATAGTGTATGTTTTAAACATACACTTCTGTTGATTATTTGCTGACTTATTCTCAGTATCTTGACTTTATCACCATCATCTCTTCCAGGTCTGGTAACTCATTTGCCTTCCTCACTTACAAAGTCACTAACTAAAACCTGAAACTAAGATAAAAAACAAAATTTTAAAAAGATGCACTGAAACTAGAAGAAAAATGTCTAGAGTGAACTGCTTGGATTCTAAAATGACTGGAGGCCACTTTTGCTCTTTTCCACAAATGCCATTAATATCTCCAGACAGTATCCTCCTACCAGGCACCAGTAGAAGCATGCAGAGATGAGTTCTTAATCAGCCACAGTGGTAACACAAAATATTTTGTAAGTTCACAGAACAGAGTTTTCTAGCTTCACAGATGTTCTGTAAAAAACATGGATAGAGGCTTGAACCTACATACAGTTCCATAAGGCACAACTAATGTCCTGCAACCTTGACCTTCTCTTTAACTTCAGCAGTGGACTATCCTTCTGATACTTTCAAGACATGTCAGTCCATATTCATCTCTAAAAGTATCTGAAAAGAAACATAAAATCCATAGAAAATGAACAGCATCAATGTCAGCACCAAATCCCCACGTAATTCATCTTAGATTTGCCAGATGATGAAGAACAAAACAGGCTGTCTCAACCTAATTAATCATCTCTCTTCCTCTAACAAACTTCAGGACATAACAATTTAAAATGCATGCACATGTGTACATATACATAAAGGCAAAGAGAAACGTGAACACAAATTGTGAGCTACAGCTCACAAATCTAATTTCTCCAGTGACCAGAGGTAGGAGCTGTATCAGGGAGGGTCAGGTTGGAGATTAGGAAAAGATTCTTTAGCAGATTGCCAGGCCCTGCAAGCTATCCAGGGCAGTGGTTGCAGCCCCATGTGTTGGAGTTCAAGGACCATCTGGACTACACTCTAAGACACAGGATTTGGATTTTGGGTAGTCCTTTATGGAGCCAGAAGTTGGACTTGGTGGTCCTCGTGGGTCCCTTCTAACTTGGGATATTCTAGGACTCTAAATCTCTGCCTCTGCCTCTTCATTCTTAATAGACTAGAAATAATTTTATGCACAGGACTAAAAACTAAGCTATAGGCCAAATACTAAGATTTTTCCTTTGCTCTTCCCCCTCAACTCCTCCCAGTACCAACTACCCACTAACTGAGAGATATGGCAAGAACGGTGCATACCTGAACAATTACTAACTTACTACACGTAATGATAAACAAAAAAACAAATAAGAAACACCTACATAAATTCAAGAATACCATTTCCTTGAAAGCTACACGCCCAGCATGTTTTATAATGTCAAAATTAATGTTAATTTTTGAAAGTAATGGCATTAGCGCCTTTATTTATTAAACCACCTCAGAAATGAAAAAAAAAGAAAAAAAAAAAAAAAAAAAAAAAAAAAAAAAAACAATTTCTGTTCAGAGAATCTGATCCTAGTCTGTGCTCTTTTTCTCAAAGCGAATAAAATATAACCTACTGATATTCCGTGAACAAATGAAAGTGCATCTCAAAATGCTGTGGTTCAGTCAAACTAAGAAAAACAGCAGGGGGCAGCAGGAGTCTTCCCTAGAGCTTCCTTTCATTCCAGAATGCCCTTCACATGCCTAGTTTTCATTTTTTCATATCCTTGTAAGTGGCTTTTTCAAATACGTCCTGAAGACTAGGTTTTTTCAATCCCTTCATTACGGACTATCAAAAGGGGCTTAAGCTGCTAGCTCCCATGCGGATGTGAGCGACAGGATGAAGGCACACCTTTCCTGGTGAATCTCGGGAGAAATAGAAACATCCGTGCTGCCTAAGCCCTAGAACACCAGAATCCATGAAAGGAGATGATTTGATATTGTAATTATACCTCACTGAAACAGTGTCACAGACAATTCAGATGTATAAGTCTCCCTGAAGATTTTGCAACAGTCTAGATAGACTGTTCCACCCTGATGTTCTTAAAAGCCAAACAGGGACCACAAGGTGACAGTTTGTTAAATTAACAACTAAGGAAACAAAATGACACAATGAAATAAAGTTCTCCAGCAGTACAGAGGCATATATAAACACCTTGCAACATATTTATTTTTACATTAATGGCTTCAAGAGTTCACATCCAAGCAGTTGTTTTTCCACTTTAAAACTGTAAAAGGAAGAATGCTAAAATTCCAGAAAAGGCTTTGGATGAAGAATAAGATTGGGGCCATGCAGCTATACAAAGTCATATACTAAAAATGGTACTTAAATGGGTTTATCAGCCATAGTTTCCCCTGCTGCATGTATTCACCAGACACAAAATTAAATGCCAATAAATGTTTTTGAACTTTGAGATAGTGCAATTGCAAAACTGATTAATACCTTGCAAAAATAGTATCCTCAAAAAGCCCCTTAGGACTTAAAGAAGTAAACCAAGTGTCTCTGAATCAGTATACAGAACCAGGAACATCGCCTTTTGCAAAAGTAAACTGCCCTCGTGAAATTTTAATTATAGTGCTGGTAAACTGCTTACCTGCAGCAAAGAGCATGACTGCAACTGGTCTGTAGAATCGTCTCCGAGATCCCACACAGATAGAGATCAGGCCAACCAGGAAAGCTATGAGAATGATGGCAGCACCACCCAACAGCAGAGCAAGAGTAGCTATCTGCCAGTCTGTGCGGAAAAGAGAGAAAGAAAAATATAAGTCAGTTGCAGCAAAACGAGCCCACGGGTTTGGGATAAACATCAGAATACAAAGAACACAGAGAGCCTGCACCAAAGCTTGGGTAAATACACAGCTACACTTTGGCTTTCTTTCTTCCTAATTAGCAAAACACCTTTATGCAACAGATGTGATTCAAGAGTAAAGTGCCGCAACCTCCCACACATTTTCAAGACTTAGTTGGCCTCACTGGGATTTTAGCTTGAGGAAGACTGAATAATTTGGTAGCTTGGTTTTGCCCAATTTAGAATGAGAAATAGAAGCTGGGCCAGAATCAGACAGCATGCGTTAGCTGACCCCAGCTAAGTGCTGTAACTTTCTCAGAGAACAGAGCAAAAGTCAAACCTCTGCTTGAGCTGACTGGGGTGGCATAGGAAGGGAAATGCAAAGGCTGATCATGGACACATGCCACCGCAGAGGCAGCAAGGCCAAGTAATAACAAAACTATAGGAAGAAGATGATAAAGGAAAGGGAAAATAAATCATTTTCAATACTAATAAAAACGGATGTTAAGCCCTTATAAAGGCAGTAATGTTCATTAGATGCACAGAGTCAAATCTGAAATCCATTCTGAAGTGTCAATTTTACTTTTCTTCCCCCGAAAGCAACTTCTTGATCGAACCCTGTGTATTTGCTAGTTATTTTCACGCATTATGGATGTAGTTATAAACGTCCTTGAAGTCTCAGATAATATAAAAGCAAAATCAATTTGTAAGCAGATGACCACCATGGATCTACAGAATGTCTAGCTTAAAAGCTTCTGTAAGGCCTTAGAGAAGCACATGTTTGTGCTCCCTCTCTTTGCAGTTCTCTTAAGACCCTGTTTCCCTGCAATCGTGGGCTTCAAGAAAAGGAATCCAATTGCTATTTATTACTCATCACTACTATTTTTTTTACTTTAAGGAAGAAGATCCATAATCAGCTTATGAGAAAAGGACCAATGGATCATCTCATTACTTTGAAAGTACTATCATGCATACAGTGTTCAGAATGAAATGGCTAAATGTGTTACATAGTTCAAAGTAAATAACAAGATTAATCATTCTCAGAATAAATGAAGAGATTTTAAGGTTACTAAGAACAGCAGCAATAAAAATCCACATTCTTTTTTTGAGAAGATCAAAATTCTGTGTTTAAAAATAAAAACAAAAAAAACCTAATCAACGAAGAGTACAGCTTGCTTCAACAGGGACCTAATCTGCTGAAGATACCTACAGTGCAGCTGTGGGCTCTGGAAATGGAAGATTTGCAGCTATAATCACAAAAAGCCACTGCGTGCTATATGAAAAAGGATAAAAGAGAGAAATGAAGAAACTGAAGTAAAGAGATAGAAAAGAATTTCTAAAAGAGACAGTTACTTTACATGTGTGCTTGAGTACACACTTATTTTCTTTTTCCTTGCCTGTTTTTTTCTAGACATATTGTTTATTAATACTATAGTTACTAAGTATTCGGCCTCCAAGAACATTTACTCCTTGTTGTGTTATTCGGCCAAGGCTGGATACAATCCTTCATTCTCCTTTCAGCATGCAATCTAGAACAGCAGTTTGCTGTATGTCATAGCATCACAGAAAGGCTTTGCCTGGGAAGGACCTTAAAGCCCACCTAGTTCCAACCCACCAGACTGTTCAGGGCCCAATCCAACCTGACCTTGAGCACCTCCAAGGATGAAGTAGCCACAGCTTCCCTGTGGTGGTGGAATTTCTTCCTTGGATCTAATCTAAATCTCCCCTCTTTTACTTTAAAAATATGTCCTGCTGCTTTACTCTTGGTGGGTGAAAATATGATTCTAGTTATGGATTGGAATTCTATGAGTGGTATTTAACACTGACATGATACTTCAAAAACTCTAAGGAGTTAGTTCAGTGATGATTAGACAAATCCATTCTGTCCCAAAGTTAAAAGGCATAGAAAAGTGGTAAGTCAAAGTGCCAGATGGGAAAACTAAAAGCCCAACATTTTTGAAAGACACAACAAATAATAAAATGTTAAATGTTATCTTCACATTGACCACATGCCAAGTCTAACGCAAATAAAATACATGCAAGTTGAGAGTAGTAAATAAATGGGAAAACCTTTGAGTACGCTACTGCTTCCCAAAGCAAGATCACCAATCAAGTAAAAATAACTAAGGCAAAGATGATGGAAGCAAGAGGTTAGAATATAATTTAGTTCCCAGAACAGACATATCAATGGATTTTAGAAAGGTTAAAAAATAAGCTACCTTACTATAGTAAGATGTGGGAGGTAAAAGCACAAACCAGTGTCAAAAAGCACCTACACACTCAACTAAAAGAGAAATGACTTAGTCAAACAAAATTAGTTCCTGGAATAAGAGAACCTCATCATTGATGTTGGCAAGGGGACCAATATGAAGTTATGTTCCACACTACTGAGAATTAGGTATTTAACATTGTGTTCTGGGCCAAAATGTCTAGAATTGGCTTCTTTTTTTTCCCTTGTAGTTCCAACTTCCATTCACAGGAGCATACAATGCTGCCAACCTTTATGTAGAACTGCAACAGAGGATTCTGTTTAAAGAACACTGTAGAAGTAATTCCAGTCAGACATTACTGCATAAATAATACTAGACTGAGCTTTCCTATATTGCCTACCATGAAACTGTACACTTAAAACTCTTTGTAGTCTCAGAAACATCTTAACTTTCAATTCTGAAAGCCATCAGAGCTGGTGACAAAACAAAACTTAGGTTCCATTAAGTAACGCCTTCTTTCTGCAAGGACTTTCTACCTAACATTTCTTTTTATTAATGCAAAAGGAAAGAAACATACAAAGACAACTGGATCTCTACCTCTGAAGGAAGAACATCCTCTAAGATAAGTTAGCTATAACAAAATGAACACAGCAATCACACTTTCCTACAGTAAACATCAGTAGTTTCCTCAGACTGTCCAGCATCAAAATGAGAACAGCATATTTTTCCTTTACATGGTGCTACCAGTACACATAACACAACCATCATCAGCCTACTTAAAAGGTATTCAAAATATGCTTGCACCATTTCTGAGCAAGAGAAAACCTTGCAAACAAGCTACTGTACTCACTTGTGAAGACTCAGCAGTTCAGTTCATACAGAGATTAAAAAAAATGTGCGTGAAAATGAGCAAAATGGGACTTTAGAGATGATCATTATCAGTTTTCCTTGATTCAAAACATGCAATATTTTAACACTTCAAGAACTCACAAATATTTTTCACTGTGCAACAACTATCTAAGAAAAATGCCAGTAACCGGTAAAATTTCACTGCCACAAATGTTTAAAAAGGGTTTAGATAATAAAAGATGCAGAAATGCCAAAATTAAGTTGCTTTGTTGTTTTACACCCACAGAAACAATACGTTTAAATTGAATTCTTTTGATTTTCAGGATTTAAGCAGTCTGAACAACCAGAGTCATTTTATTATTTTAAAGCATCTCTTAAGATGTAAAAGGATTCAAGACATTTCTTAAGAAAAGCCTCAATTTATAGACTCATAGAATGTTTTAGGTTGGATGGCACACCTCCCACAGACCAGGTTGCTCAAAGTCACATTCAGACTGGCCCTGAATGCATCCAGGAAGAGGGCATCCACAACTTCACTGGGCAACCTGTTCCAGAGTCTCATCACCCTCACAGTAAAAAATTTCTTCCTAATACCTAGTCTAAATCTACCCTCTCCCAGTTTAAAACCTTTTCCCCTTGTCCTGTTGCTACATACCCTCGTAAAAAGTCCCTCCCCAGCTTTCCCATAGGACCCTTCAGGTACTGAAAGGCCACTATAAGGTCTCTTCAGAGCTTTCTCTTCTCCAGGCTGAAAAGCCCCAGCTCTCCCAGCTTGTCCTCATAGAGGGGAGGTGCTTCAGCCCTCTGACCACCTTTGTGGCCCTCCTCTAGACCTGCTCCAACAATTCCATATCCTTCTTGTGTTGGAGGACCCAGAACTGGATGCATTACTTCAAGTGGGTTCTCACGAGAACACAGTAAAGGGGCAGAATCTCAATATATAAAAACTGCTCTGCACTGCCGATAAAGCATTACAATGTGAATACCATAATACCATAGGAAACACATACCTCAGTTCTGATGGTGATGATAACATCTGCATAATTGTTATTTTAACAGACTGCCTGTTAGTTTAAGGATGTGGATCTCTGTATTTGCATACGTATGTAAATCTGAACCCAGGTTCTTCGTACATCAAAACCCATATGGTATAAAATTCATAAAAACTACTATCTTGAGTAAAAAATATTCTTGTATATGATTACATTTCAGTTAATTGTTCAAATATAATTAAGTGCCCTTTTATAAATACAGACTGATTGCATCTCTTTGGAAAATTCTACCTGTTTCTTAGTACGGAAACCACATTAATTTTCACACTGAAAGATGGGACTTATCCTCTCTTTGTCCCTCCAAATGAAATGACCTAAAGCCTTGACAGTATATTCAGTTTTAATTAGAAGCAGCTCTATATGTGCTATTTCTTGGGCCAAACAGTACTTTGGTACCATGTTAAAATCAGAAAAAAGTCACAAAAAAGGTAGAAAAAAAACTCTAAGTTCTACATTGTTTATTAAAAAAGATCATTTGTTAACATGAGAAAGAGCAAGGCAAATAGTTAGCATAATCACAGTTACTATATTTTTGGTGAATTCTTGAAAAGTTAAATATTCCCTGTATGTGGTATTCCATGGTAAGAGGTTTTAGAAGTAAAAACATATTGCTGGAACGTGAGAAGTATTTAGTGCATATGGTTCTTTCAGGAAGCGCAAGTAAAGGAACGCATCTCTTAAAAAGCAATGACTCAGTTCTTTCAAAAGAGGTTCTCCACAGTCCTCTCCTCACAAGAGGCTGAAGAAAGTACACATTTGTTACAAACTGGAAGTAATCAAAGACCTTATAACACAAAATAAAACCTTTGTTTGTTGAGAAAAAAAAAGAAAACAAATGAAAAACCCTAAAACACTCTAAAGTCTGTTTGTTGACTCATCGCAAAGCTTCAACTTAGCCTGCTCTCAATCAATACACATTCCTGTAAATTGTATTATAGCACTTAAGTATGCATCAAGTAAATCAGAAGTTGAGGTACCCATGCATCAGGAATATAATCCACTGAATAGCATATCAGCTAAACCAAATAAGATTGCAACAATATTCCCAATTGCTTCACATTCAGAATTATTTTTAAGGTAATCAACAATAATCAACTCAACTATCAGAGAGCTAACAAAAGTTTTAAAAGTGAGATGGTTATATAAAAAGTCAAGGGAGAATCTAATTTTTAAAACTATATTTGTTGCATGATGCTCTTTTTTCCAGCATTAATAGATGTATTTTAGTGCTAAGATGTTGACCTCTGTAGGTGAAACTCCATCATATTCAGCCAAAATACTGAAATTAAAAAAAAAAAAAAAAAAAAAAGACACTTCAATAATGATTAAGATCTTACACAAAATTATTGCATCTACAAAAAAGCCAACTCTTTGGAAGCTCACCTGGCATATAAAAAAATTGTTTTTGTTTGTTTTAAAAAAGGAGATGGTCAGATGAATTCTGCTTTTTCCTAATGTTCAAAAACAAACAAACAAACAAACAAAAAAAAAAGTGCAAGGAAAAAGAATTCATTTGGCTGCTGAAAGCATGAAGGGCAAAACAGCTAAACCTGAAAGTCCAAAGTCTCTATTCCTCCACTCTTGTACAGCAAACACAAGTACAGCTCACTGAGTGTCTGCAGTCTTCACTTCTGCACACTACAAAGAGAAACACTTTCTGGCAGGATCCATACTAAATTCCCATTAAGTTGCTCTGGCCACAACTTTCCACAGCAAAGCCTTGTACAAAATAACAGTAACTCTTTTTTTACTCTTTGACATTTTGCATAGTATTTTTTTCATTACCAGTTGCTGCCCAGAGGCACTTTATCTTTTGCATTTTCTCAACTATGAAAATTGTCCATGCAGTTACTACTAGGCAGAGCTGTGGCAACCAGCCAGCTGTGGCTGAGTGCATTCATTTCTTAACACAAAACTCAGACACGTCATCAAGACAGTCCTCTACTTGTGACATTAGCTTGAATTTGAACATATGATAAACTATATGAGGTCTCATACATAAAAAGAAGCTGTCCAGGGAAGCGCCAAAACACTTTTCTTCTTCTTTTTCAATAGAAGATTGATGTACCGTACTAATATCTTAGAACTTGGTCTTTATCTGCACACAAAGCCGTAGATACCACGAGTCTTGCACAACACAGGTGGGCTCAACAGTGAGCTTTTCCACATCTAATTCATCAGGATTTTGGCAACATCCAAACAGAAATTTGAGTATTTTAAGCTGGCTGCCAAAATCCTTAAGTATCTCCTAAGGATAATTCAGAAGTTCTACATAAGGCATCAGCCACTTTCAATTTACGGTACAAGAAGCTTGCAGGATGGTTTAATGCTTCTGATGCTGAGTGGAAAGCCCTGTAGAGCCAAAGAAGAAAAAATGACTGCACAGATGTGTCCGAAAACAGCTAACTGGTGCAGAATCAGGGATACCTGTATCTTACTGAGACACAGAATACTAATGAAAGAATGGCAAGTGACTCCTTAATTTCAATACAGAATCACAGAATCCTTAGAGTTGGAAGGGACCTCTGAAGATCATCCAAGTTCAACTCTCCTATAATGAACAGGGACATTACAGATAGATCAGGTTGCCCATGACCTGATCCAGCCTCACCTTGAAAGTCTCCAGGGACGTGGCATCAACCACATCCTAGGGGCTAGAGGAATTTTCAGAAACAACACATCTTTTCCCAATTTCTGAACTTAAACTTCTGTTTCCATTTCCTAGAAGAATTTGTAACTACTACGTTTGACTGAAACCACTCTCTTCTCCCATCTTCCAGAACCAAGCTAGAAAAAATATAAACAAGATCTACAAGATGTGCGAGCAAACAAATGTGAGGGAAGGTGAACTTGTGCCTTGCTTTAAAGTCAGTCTTATATTAACTGATCCGTCCTGACCTTACAACAAGGAAGCCCGGATTCTCCCAGCTTTGAGGGAAAAGTCCTCAGCAATCACCTAGCACCTGAGTGAGAGGAACACAACACTGTTTCTCATTCTACTTTTAGCCATAGCAAGGTAACTGATCAGAAGGAGGGGCTGGCTCTATTCCAGGTTAGGGAGCAGCCTGTTGGAATGACCCTCCCAAGAGGCTGCTCCATTATCTAGCTTCCTCAGCCTGGGAAGCACTTGCTAGACCAGGGTCCAGAACAAACATCCATTGTGCAGATACATGACATGCTACAGGAAGCATTTTAAACAACACCACTGCTTATGTAGATCTGTTGGGGAACAATGGCAGCAGTGCAGGCAACTCTCCATCCACCTTCCAATGCCCAGCAGAGCTCTATGTCTTCTACCTCAGGATGCCGCTGAGCAAGCAGGGGACATTTGGGTTCCCAGAGAAGTCAGTAGCAAACAAAACAGATATAGACCCAGGTTCTCAGGATGGTCTGTACAGTAGATCTGCATGAAATATGCACTGCATTCATCTGACGTTTCTGTTCAGCTGCTGTGTTACACAGTGTGTGTGTGTGTGGCACTGAGATTACTGGACTCAAAGTTCGCAAGCTTTGACACCATGGCAAGCTTTGTCCTTAGACCCTGCAGGAGATCAAACTGAACAACAAAAGCAATAAAAACATGGTAACCATCTCTGCTGCTGCTGCTGTTGTGCAAAGGAGACAGATTTTCAAGACAAGATGGCCTAATGCCTGAGGGGTTACAGATGTATGAGAGACTTTAAACATAGCAGGTGCTTGCTCCTCTGCTCACTGACAGACATATCTCCTGAAGATTAAGGATTACATTGCTTATTTATACAAAATATACACTTCAGGAGGTTTTAGGATAGCTCCTCTCTTTCTGAGTCATAACCTGCTTGTAATTCTAAAAATCACCAAGTAAAACTCTAAGTGAAGTACGTCTCCAAATAGAGTCAAGTGCTGCCATTATAAAGATCTTTATTATTTAAAGGCATCATGCATTGCACATCTCTTTTGCCAACAGATAACTTCAAGATTAGTGCAGCATTACAGAAAATTGTAACAACCTATAATTCATTCACAGAATAACACAACATATACTTGGGTATTCCTTCCCTTGGATACATGGCACTCCTCTGAAATTAGCTTGCTACTATGCCATTTGAATTACTGGATATTCATTCACTCAAGGAGAGTTAAAAAAAAAAAAAAAAAAAAAAAAAAAAAAGCACAAAACACACACACCTACAACTCCAAAAACAACACAAAACACTGGAAGTCTTAGAACGGTGTCATTAGGAGAGACGTGTGGGAGATGCGTTATACAAGCTTTTCAAGTAAAGCTCACATTTTCCGACCTCATCCATATACACTACTACATTTTAGTAATCTGAAGAAGGAAGAATTATATTCTGTGTTGTAACAGAAGCATAACTATCTCCCACAATTACCAATGTTCTTCAAACCAACTAGCAATCTGTTGCAATTTTCAAAATTCATTGTGTTGTTCCTTACGAAAAAAAAAAAAAAAAAAACAATTAGTGTTTAAAACAGTTCAGAGTACTTTCCATCAAAACGATGGTCTCTGTATTGTAGAACTGGAACAAGTTAAAACACATAAAGCATGACAGCTGGATAGACTTTACCTTTTACAGCTTGTTACCTTGAACCTTATGCAGTCATCTCTGGCCACAAATCAGTAACAGAGGCAAAGTTGCTCTACACTTGATTCTAAGCATAAAGTCTCCTCAAATATTTAAAACACTTGTAATCTCCCTCATACAAGAAACTTCTCTCAACGTACTGGTGCAAGAGTTCTTAATAAAGACAACTTACAGCTACAGAATTCATTACCAATTTTGAAATTTCAATGAACAACATCAGTGACAACAACCCACTAAGATGAGAAGTCTTCCTTTATTTTTTTTTTTTCTAAAAAGCGATCAGGTGTGTGGTACTCTCTAAGCAATCAGATACATTTGCATAAACTTCATACAGTGAACATGAAGGTGCTATAACCATGTTTCCTCATTGACTGGAGCACCGTGGCTGAAGTGGGAGATGTCATACTTGTACAGTTGGAAGAGTATCATGGTAAGGATGGTACTTCACAGGTATTATAGTTGGAAAGATTATCATGGTGGAAAAGAAACAATCAAGGGAGAATGCTTACCCATACCTGAGAATCTAAGCTTGGGGTGAAAAACTCCAAAAAGGAGGAATCTCCAGAAAGAGATCCTTCCCCAGTGGTGGTCAGCCCTTAAATTGGGTCTAGGAGGGGTGCAGCCTGGCTGGAATTGCCTTCACCTGTGGTTCCACGGCTGACCCAGTCCTTGTCTCAGGTGATCAATCAGTGGTTCAGGCTGTGACTCTACAGTTCCCATACACATACTGAGAGGTCTAGGCTACTATACAGAAGTCTTCGACCTGTTACTCTCACAAAGTGTGGCCTTGGGTGGTTTGAAACTACTCAAATCTTGGGTTGTCTAAAACAAGCAGTCCATTTACAAAAGAGGAAGTGTACTTTAAAGTACTTTATTTAAGCTAATTGAGAGGTAACAAATTCAAGGTGTTTTGAACACATTTAAGGAGTCAGACAAACACGAGGCATAAACAGAGTTATCAGTCATCACAGAGTCACAGGATGAATCAGGTTGGAAAGGACCTCTGTAGGTCATGTAATCCATCTCCCTGTGGAAAGCAGAGCCAGTCTCCATGGCAGACTCAACTTCAAAGCTAGAGCAGCTTGCTCAGGGTCTTAGGTGAAGAGTGGAGGTATTACGGCTTTTGATTTTATACCTATCATCAGATAAAGTGTCAGCGATGATTAATAAGAGTAATATGGAAAAATGACTGATCACAGTTTTCAAAACTAAAATGAATGCTTTATTAATTCCTCTTTACATTGTATGAGCTACATTCTTCAGACCTAGTAAAATTACATCTGTTCTTCTTGTGCTATTTTATAGCAAACTATCAGACTTGCTAAGATTTTTACAAATGTGTCAAGATCAACTCTGAGCAATGATCCACATCTTCTAATGTGGAAGCTGCTTTTAAGCTAGCAATTTTCCCTTGGAACAACTGTTTAGATTCAAAACAAGCAGATACCATCTAAGACCATTGAGCCATGTTAATTCTGATATCTGCATCTAAGGTATAATTTAGGTTAAACCTCTTCAAGTGCTACCAAAGGAGCAGCCTCTGATTTTTGTTTATGTTTAAGAACAAATTAGAACAGAATTATAAGCACAAAGCTTGACTTGTTTTACAGCTCTAAGCTGTAAATTAAGCTTGCATGTATGGTCGGTGTACCACTAAGCTTGAATATGCACAGGGACCTGGCTACACTTATTTCTTTGAGAGTGTTTTAATTTTCAAATAGCCATGGATGGATAGTTTTTAAATAACGTAATACTCTTAAAGAAAACCAAGTGCTACATAAAAATACAGATTCTTAAGTAACAAAGTCATATGTCCCCCATAAATCAGGAGGGTTTCATACTGTCTACTGGCATTCAGTCAAATATATTTTTATATGTGCTATTTCCACTGAAACTGAAATGCTTCATAAGGAGCCATTCTTTTTTTATGAATATCTATGTATCTAAGCTAAAATACAACACATACCTGACAGATCAGACTCTATGGAATCTACATCATGCTGACAAATCTTAGATTTAGAAAATTATAATGGGTACACTGAATTGCATAAATTCAAATCTATTATTATTTATTCTGCAAATATAAGGCAACTACCTGTACAGGCATAGATTCACCATGCAGTTCAGCAAAGATATATTTAATTTTAAACAGATGCTGATATAGACAAGAACTTTCATCATAACTCTTAGCTCCTGATAAATCCGTAAATGAACCACTGCAAATCAGACTTAATACACTTCAAATTAGGTTTAAAGCAAATTTTGTTTAATGACACAAAGCACTGTAAGTTTTCCAGTTTAGCATGTGGGTTTAAAACACAGCAGGATTAAAGACAACTTGTGCATGAGGCCAATTTAAGCATTAATCGGAGAAAATAATATTATGCCAAAGACAGCTGGTGAAACTGCAGAGCAGCAACACTGGATCTCAAGATTTTACCACGAAGCTCTCCACACCAGCAACTCCGTCAAATCTTCAGCTCCTGAAGCTCATATTAGGGAGAATTTTAGAATTTCATAAAGGAGAGAGGCATATGCATGAACACCTTCCCAGTTATTGTAATTACAAGAAAGAAAGAAAAAAAAAAAAAAAAGTATTTGGTATTTCACGTAGACTTTAGAAGAAGAAAGCAAATGAGGATGAGCTTTTTTATAATCTTAAGATTTTAAAAATTAATCTGACTTGCCATGTCACACACTTGAACCAATAACCCTGTACAGCACCTACACAACTTTATAAGCAGTATAAGAGCAAAGGATTTCTTGTAAGCTACAGAAAAAAGGCCTGAAAACAGCAAACGAAGAAAATACTCCAAGCACCAGCAACGCTCAAGGAAAACTGAGAATTATCACTTCCTGCTAGCTATAACAGCCAATGTAATCACATTGTGCCTTCCCTTCTGCTCAGTGCTGCCAGGCTGCCCTTTTGATAGCAGTCAGGGGTCCTACATCTAATTACAAAGATTTTTAATTAAACCTTGAATGTGCTTTAACAGCTTCTAGCATGAGCTTGCCCTTGATGGAGCCACTTGAGGTGCTCTCCTTCAAGGGATGATGAAGTAAATCTCTGAGAACCATGGGGGAAGATGCCTTTTGCCTGTGTATGCTACTGCTTTTCACAGCTAGCTAGCTACAAAGCTGCTTGCGTTAGTATCAAGCTAAAAGAGCTTTCCCTGTGGGAGCTCTCCACTCTCTTCAAAATATACCACTCGCTATATTTTTGATGTAGGAGGAAAGTGCACTTAAAATATTAAGCAAGGACACAAAATGGTCTCAAACAAGAGCCCAAACCAACTCGGTGAACTTACTGGGATTCTCTCGATTGACTCTAATGGGAATTATAACACACCAGCAGAAAGCAAAAGCATAAAGTATGGTTTCCAATATTTCAGGTCTCCTTAGAGTGTAGAATCATGTGCCAAACATGAGGAAAATGAAGAACTTATTCCAGGCACCTCAAATAAAACAATCCCTCACTTCTCCCCCAGTAGCTTGTGGAACCTGGCTCCACTACACTGGAAAGTATCTAAGCAAAACAAGCACAACTCAGTGAGTCAAATTTTAGCGCAGGGCAGAAGAAAGTACCATGAGGGGGCATATTTCCACCACACAGCATCCTACAAAACTACATTTTATTTCTATCTGTCTGTACTGATTCATCCTCCACCTTTCCCTAAGCACACAGGCAACTAACAAAGCAACCAGAGAGATCAGCTGCCGTATATGCTGTGCCATAAGCTGCCCTGCTTTTCTTCATGTCCCACTTTGTGTCTGTGTGTACTCACGAGCAGTGGGGGATGGACTGGGGGGGGGAGACCCGACAAAGGGTGTGTGCGCAGGGGGGTCAGAGTGGAAGCAGGTTTTCATTCACATCATCTGAAAAGTCCTTCTGCAATCAAGGGGATACTATTTCAGGAGACAGAAAAAAGGGGTAAAGGATTCACGTTGCTAAGGAGACACTCAGAAGCCAACATTCCTACATAAATTTCCATTTATGCTGGAGAAGAAAAGAAAGCTCTCCAAAGTTTGTGAAGCAGCCCGGGTAACTGATTGGAACTGACGTTTCTTTACAATTTGTTTTGGCATTATGCGATATAAAACAAAAACCCCAATCAACATTCAAAACCTCCAACATTACTCTAAAGAATGGCAGAAAAAATAAGAACAGGAGCAAAGGAACATGTACTATTCTACCATAGTAGAGAACTGCAATTCCATAGAGCCTACAATAGGATTTCAGAGAAGTCAAGGTAAAAGCAGCTCTCTGCCCCTTCCTAAAGCCAGCATCTCATCCCTGGGCGACGTACCAGAAGTTGCAGAGTTCAGTGATGCAAAGGGATGATTTAGAGATGCGAGCATGTGGGGGGAGGGGGGGGAGAGACGGGTTGCCTTTGTGGTGCTTCTGTCGGGACTCCAGAAGTTGCTATCGGCATAAAGTAAATTAAAAAAGGCATGAAAATGGAAATAATTATCAAACTACAAAAGAATTCACTGAAAAATATTCAACAGGCAGCTTGTTTATACCACATGCTGTTTTCTTTTTGTATTTTTTTTTTCCCTCAAGTGCTCCAAGTAACGGTGAAATGGCATTAACAAATATATATATATGACCAGCCACATGAAAGGCTGAGCATCAAGAAGTCAAAACAGAGAATGTAGTGAGAGAAAAGAGGAGTACAGAAGATGATAGGAACAATATCAAGCAATATACACTAGAAAAAGACTTGAGCACATCAAGACGGCTGGCAGAGAGCTAAATTCCAGATGTCCTCATTCGGGACAAATAACAGCAATTTATTTTTTTTTTTTAATATTTGGGAAGCCCCAGCTAGCTAAGACCAGTGACTCTGGGGGTTGGGGACAGAATGGTAAGAACCCCTGATCCCCCTGAGCTTCTCAGAACAACGGCGACACAGAAAAATAACCCAAACCGGCTTAAAGTCGGGACCTTTCGTGCAAACCGCCGCGTGCAAATACAGAATCAGTCACCTCCGTCACTCACAGAGCTAACCTTACACCTCCGCTGAACCCCAGACCATCACGCAGGGCGGAGAAACAACAGAACATGGACTCTCTCGGAGCCTTCAGCAGCGCATGTTACGTCCAAAGCCCACTTCCACCGCCCTCACCTTCACTCGCAGGACAGAGAAACGGGCTGGAGCAGGGCGGGGAGAGCGGTCGGGACTGAAGAGGAGGATGAAAGACCGAGCATGGACACGGGGGTCGGGAAGGCTGCCCGGAGAGAGGGGACAAAAGGTTGCGGCCGGAGAGGGAGGCAGCCAAGGCGAGCGGCCGAGAACGGAGCGCCAGGGGGTGCCGCGGGGCACCCGGGCGCGGGCGAGGTCCCCACGGGCGGGGTGGGGCCGGAGCACCGGGAGGCGGCCGGGGACACCCGCGTGTCACTCTCGCACTCACCGCTGTGCAGCGTGGACTCGCAGAGCCAGCTCTCCAAGTTGCCGGGCTTGCGGCAGGACTCCCACAGGGACAGGTAGTACTGGTGGTCCGCCGTCACCCAAGCGGGGCTCAGCACGGCGCCCAGATCCAGGCACAGCGCCAGGAAGATGCACACCAGTCCCACCAGCTTCAGAGGGGTCAGCACCGAGACGCGCACCTCTTCCATGCCGCTGCCAGACGAAGCCATGGGGCCGGGGGGAAGGAGGGAGGAGGAGCGGGAGGACGCGCTGCCGCCGGCCCCGAGGGGAACAGGAGCCACAGCCCCGGCAGCCGGCAGGAGAAGCGGGAGGAGCGCTGACTAACGGCGGGGAGCGGCTTTGGCAGGCGGCAGGCAGCAAGCGGCAGCCGGCGCCACTCCCTCCCTTCTCGCTGAGTTCCCGCCCCGGTGTATCAGGTGCAGCAGCTCCCCCTAGGCGGCCCCAGCTCCACGCCGCCCGGCCCGTCTCGATTCGACTCTGCCGAGCCCTCCCGCCGCGCTCCGCCCCCTGCCCGCCCCCTGCGGGGGGATGGCGCGCTGCCCGGCCCGCTACGGGGGAGGCCTTGGGGCTGAAGTTTGGAGAACGTTCTGCGTTTTCAGCTGGGTGGAGGCGGGGGGAATGGGTGAGGACCGCCTGAGGACCGAGCAGCCAGGGGACACCCAGCTCCAGCTCAGATGTGGGGTTAGCAGTGTGTGAGCTTGGTTCCTTGTCTGAAATGACCATTAAATTGCAAGTTATCAGCGTAAAGAAAAAGAAAAAAAAATCACCTTTTCATGGTTTGCGTGTGGACATGGTGGTAATTCCCACTCCCATCAGCTATGTTTTGCATCCCAAATGAAATCTTGAAAAAGGATTGGATGCCCAGCCTTCATTTCATCTCTGTTTATTTTGTGTAATTAGCATTACAGCACCGAGAATGCCAGAGGTGAGTATTTAGGTTAGTTATTAAACAGAGGTACTGCTGTAACTCACTGTCTAAAGCAACTCTGTCCTCATAAGATAGGAGCAGATATGCAAGGTATTCCATAATGTCCATTAAAGAATACTGAAGAAGATTAAT